>NW_022437029.1:7078364-7084638 GCF_009761245.1 Sapajus apella | reverse complement strand
TGAGACAGAGTTTCACTCTGTTTCCCAGGCTAGGGTGAAGTGGCAGATCTTGGCTCACCACAACATCTGTCTCCTGGGTTCAAGCCATTTTCCTGCCTCAGCCTCCCGGGTAGCTGGGATTACAGGTACCTACCACCACCCTGGCTAATTTTTTTTATCTTTTATTTTTCTTAGTAGAGACAGGATTTCACTGTGTTGGCCAGGCTGGTCTTTAACTCCTGACCTCAAGTGTTACAAACATGAGCCAGTGTGCCAGGCTGAGAAGACTTGATATATAATATTGATAATAGTAGGACTGATACAGTAACATTGATATTATTATTATTATCATTGCTATTACTACGTCAAACGGAAGATGGCCATGAGGATACTGCCTGTGTACTCCTGAAATAGTATATGAAGGAATTGAGTGAGAAAACTTCTTCCAAATAATGAGAGAATTCTAGGATCAATTTCTGAGTTATTGACTAATTCCTGAACATAAAGCAAATGAAGTAGTCCTGAGGCATCTATTTCGGTGAGTGTTAGATTCACATTCACATTGAAACCTGGATAATGAATGATGAGCTACTATACTAGGAGGCATACTACAAAGTTCTACACAACAGTTATTGCCCATAGTATTATCTATTATCAGTTGTCAAATCCTTGCAAACTAATATTCTTGAATATATTAATTATTAAAGGAACTCCCCCAAGTTGAGAAATTTGGTGCTTTTCAGATGTCAAGTATAAATGACAATCCAGGCTGGGCGCAATAGCTCATGCCTGTAATCCCAGCACTTTGCAAGGCCGAAATGGGCAGATCACCTGAGGTCAGGAGTTTGATATCAGCTTGGCGCACATGATGAAACCCTGTCTCTACTAAAAATACAAAAAATTAGCTGGGTGTGGCGGCACACACCTGTAATCCCAGCTACTTGGGAGATTGAGGCAGGAGAATCACTTGACCCGGGAAGGCAGAGGTTGCAGTGAGTCAAGATCACACCACTGCATTCCAGCCTGGGCAACAGAGCAAGACTCCACATAAAAAAAAAAAAAAAAAAGTGCATATATATATATATATATATATATATATATATATCTCCCCCAAATAAATGACAATCCATGAAAAATATATTAGGAAAAGACTTGGAAAAACAATTATCATGCTCCACCATCCAGCACAGGTCAAAAGTTAGTGTTTTCCGGAGGTAAAATATATCTCATTTGTTTGTCATTTTATTCATTAATAGGCAGTAGGAAGAAAAATAGATATCCTCAGTTACCTTAGAAATGGGGTCATTTTCAAAATCTTTAAGGGTAAAAATGTCTAACTAAATAGTTTGGATGAATGTGAGATTCTTGCACTTATGTTATTAAGGGACAAATTACAGTGAGCTTCTTCATGTACCTATTCCTACTTTACTGTTTTATGAATATGATATTAGTATTTAAGTGTAATAACTACTTTATTAGAGTGATGCCTTTTTAAAAAAATAGCCTACTTCTTAACAAATTTTGCAGTCTCCTTTAAAAATCTAACTATGCTCTATTAAACAGCTTTAAGAACTAAACGCTGTTCTCTAGCCTGCTGAGTAAATATGAATTTCACAGTTAAATACATAAAATAATGATTACATCCAATGGTCATGAGGGACATGTTTTTAGAAGTATACTAATTAAACTACATCCTTCAGACAACATGTTTCTACACTTACTGGCAATGAACCATATCTGATTGGTCATTAAGTAATTAGGAATGCTAATGTAAATAAAGTGCCATTCAAATAGGGCTTTGAGACTGGAGACGAATCATATATTTTGTCTTCTGGTCTGAAGTATATACAGATCAATTGTATAAAACAATCAAGAAAAAAATACTGAATACAAACAGAAAATATGGTTTTGTCACTTGCTACAAACTAGAACCTATATTTTAAGTAGTAGTATGTTTTTTTATTTTACTGACAATATAAAAATGTTGTAAACGATAAGAGAAAAATAGTTTAGATAATAATCCTGCATTTTTTCTATGCCTGTCATAGTGTATGTGAGTGTGCATATGCGTGTGTGTATGTGTGTGTGTGTGTGTGTGTGAATCTAGCTCCTTTCAGCAAAGCTGAGAGAGAGGTTCAAGAAGAAACAAAGTCATGAAGACAGTGAGATGGAACTGGAACGTAAGTGTCACTGGACCAGAAAGAGAGAGAAATACTCTATATAGGCCAAACGTGGGAATTGAAGCTATGGAGAGAAACGGAAATGAGGAGAAATGACAGTGTTTGAAGTTAATATAAACCACATAATAACGTATTAGAACTAGAAATCTTCAGGATTCCTTAAATCTGGTGATAAATCAAGGAAATTTAATTATTATTAAAACATATTAAAAGTAATAAATTGTACAAAACATTAGAGTGATAAAATGTCTTTCAATATTGGAAATTTTTCTAAAGGATGATTTGTCTTACGTGCTAAAAACTTACCAAGCCTTTGGCAGGTACAAAACAAATATTTGTTAAACCAATTAATGAATGAGTGACCTAATTATTTAAATTTAAATAAATAATAAATTACTTTTAGTAGAAAGTAAACAAAGTCTCAAATATTTTTTATTGGTTATTTTGTCAGAATAAAATCTTTCAGGCTGGGAGTGGTGGCTCATGCCTGTAATCCCAGCACTTTGGGGGGCCAAGTCAGGTGGATCACCTGAGCTTAGGAGTTAGAGATCAGCCTGGCAAACATGGCGAAACCTCGACTCTACTAAAAATACAACATTAGCCAAGTGTGGTGGCATACACCTGTAATCCCAGCTACTTGGGAGGCCAAGGCAGGAGGATCACTTGAACCTGGGAGGTGGAGGTTGCAGTGAGCCAAGATCGTGCCATCACACTCCTGCCTGAGCAACAAAGTAAGAAAGTGAGACTCCATCTTAAAACAATAAATAAACAAAAAAACTTTTAATAATGTCCCCACACTCCTGCCCCACTGATGCCATCTTTTGAAATTAAGGTACAATTTACATTCAATAAAGTGCACAAATATTAAATGGAAAGCTTGATAATGCCATACATAAGTACATACCCAGTAAGCCAGCCTCTAGTTGAACATATAGCACATTTCCATAACACCAGGAGATTTTCCTACATGATTTTTGTGTCAATACCAAATTCTTCAAAAATAATCAGCATTGTTTTACCTGCTCTTGAATATCTTATAAATGGAGGAACACACTGTGTACTGTTTTACCTCTGCTCTCCTTCAGTCAACATAATGTTCTTGGCATTCAACCATGTTTTATATGTATCATACATATACATATATACAAATGTTGTCATATAACTACATAAAATGTTTGTCATACGTATACGTATTTGTCATATATATATACATTAAAACTTGTGTTATTCTTCATTATTGCTATATAGAGCCCCATTGTATGAACACATTAGAATCTGCTTATCCATTCTCTTATAGAAGGGCATTCAGGTAAAGTTCAGTTTGAAATTCTTGCACAAGTCTAGTGCACATGTTTACTCATGTCTCTTGCCAATGTATTCAGGAGTAGAATTGCTAGGACACAGGAAAGGATGTGTTTAATCTTGTCTCAAACTGCCAGACTGTTTTTCCCAAAGTCATTATAACATCATACATTTGTACAAAGTATGTCACCACCCCATATCCACAGTAGCAGCATCTATTCTGGGCAGTATGCAGTGATGGTGTGGGATGGTGATTTTAATTTGCATTATTCCTATTTCTTATAATGTGGAGAAAGTTTCCATATGATGTCTTTATATAGTCATTTGAATATCTTCTTTTTGAAGGAAAGTTGTTTCATATACTGTGCAAAGAAATGATGCCATTTTATATAAAAAAAAATTTGAACCTCTTTACCTTGCCCAAGACATACAAATTTATTTGAGATAGTTTATAGATGTAAAAGTAGAAGCTTAAATAACAGACTTGAAGAACAGGGGTCACAAATTATAGCTCAAATGCCAATTTGGACCACACCTGTCTTTCTTTTTCTTATTTTAAAATATTGTTTATCTGAAGCAGTTGCGGATTCCCATTCAATAGCAAGAAAGAATACAAATCCTTTCTTGGAAAAAAAAAAAAAACAAAACACTTAACAGGCTAAACACAGAGTATAGTTATGATTTTAAACCAAGTATTTCACAATTTCATATTCTTTACATGCTTTAAATAATTTGCTTACTAATGATATTGTTGTTATTGGAATTTCAAGATGTGTATTAATAAAAAGGGTACTCATTAAATCAAAGAAAAGGGAATCAAGAATGAGAGAGAGTAAGAAAGGGATCCTAAAAGTAAAATCTGAAGACAAATAAGATTTTTAGAGAGCATTTTTATATCCTAAATTCTCCAAATGGCAACATGTTTTTTTTCCACTCATGATGGGTCTTAGGGGAAAAGGAGAAAAAGGAAATGTCTTCATTTTATAATTTAAAAGCCAAAAGAAGAATATGAAATTTTTTTGAAGAGGCCATAACCAATTTCATTTTTCAGACCTACATGAAAGTCATACTATTGGGAGATCCAAGTCATAAACCAACTATTCATTTCATAATTTTTATTGTGAAATACATCTTGTGTGTGTTTGTAGAAGGGTGTTTTATGATTTGTTTCATCTTTTAAATTTCCCCTAATCCCTTTTGTCTCAGTAGGTTTTATTTTCACTATGCATTTTAACCACATTTTTATGCATGTTTTTTCAGATTGCCTTTATTATTTTTAAAAAATTATATATTCATATTGATTTTAAACTTAAAATTTTAATTTATTCTCATGTTAAATGAAATCAGTTTTCCTGTAGTTTCAGGAATGTAGGTGTGGCTCAAGATACCTCTCTAGCTTCTGGGTTCTAGGAATCCTATGACGATGTTATGATTAAGTATTCAAAACATGATATTACTTCTAGCCACTTCTTTAGTACTTTCTCTCTTGTCCCCCGCTAGTATCTGGTCAGTTCTGTCCTTTATTTCAAGAATACCTATCCAGAATAATTCATATTCTAGTCCCATCAGTTTCTTTTCAGCGTGGGACACTGTTTTCTCACTGAAAAGTTTGGAAGTCTCTGAGTGTCTTGGCTATCCCAGCAACCTTAGATGTTGTCACAGTCATTTGCACTCACTGGCAAATTGCCAACAGCCAAGCCCCATTCTAGTTATGACTGTGACTCTCAGATGAGCCAACAGAGTCCTCCTGTTTCAGTGGGGACATCCACCTTGGGATGAGAACTTGTTGGAGAGTTCTGTGATCCTCACAACGTAGGATCTCCTGAAATTCATCTTCCTTCCTCTTGTTTTGCACATCTACAGTTTCCTTGCAGTTCTTAAGGCTGTAATTTGGCTCCATTGCTGCTGTTATAGACTTTATATAAATAATTCATCCAGATTTCAAAGATGTGTATTTTTTCTTTACGAAATGTTGTCTATTCTCGTTGCTCTATCTGTTATTGTGAGGGTATTGTCCCAACTTTTAACTGATTTATAAGGAAATATTTGAAATGTTTCTCTATTGAGCTTGATATTGACTGTAAATTTACTAGATCCCTTTTACAAGGTTAAGAAATCATCCTGTAATTTTGATTTGCTAAGTTTTACCATGTTTTGGGATTGTACCACATCCCTTTTTTAGCATGTTCGAGATGACCGTGAGCTTTTTCCTTACTTTTATCTCTGAATGTGATGCATTTTATAAATAGATTTCTAACAATCCTAATTTATACTTTGCAGATTTCATTAGCTCATAATTAGGTAGGATGTGTGTATCTAAGTTCATGAATAAATATTGTCTTAATATTTTTCTCTAATATTTATTTATTTATTTATTCTGACAGAGTCTCACTCCATTGCCCAGGCTGGAGTGCAGTGGCAGGATCTCTGCTCACTGCAACCTCTACCTCCCAGGTTCCAGCAATTCTCCTGCCTCAGCCTCCAGAGTAGCTAGGATTACAGACATGTACAACCCATGCCTCCGCTAATATTTGTATTTTTGGTAGAGACGGGGTTTCACCATGTTGGCCAGGCTAGTCTCGAGGTCCTGATGACTTCAAGTGATACACTCACCTCGGCTTCCCAAAGTACTGGGATTACAGGTGTTAGCCACCAGGGCTGGCCTCTTTATTTGGTTTTAATACCAGAGTTGTATTTGACTCAGAAAGTGAAATAGTGAATATGACTTCTTTTTCACATCTGAAAGACAGGAACCATCTCGTTTTTGAATGATTGGTAGATTTTTTCTGTAAACCCATATAGTTGACAAATTG
>NW_022437029.1:7064354-7078264 GCF_009761245.1 Sapajus apella | reverse complement strand
TTCTTCTTCTTCTTCTTTCTTTCTTTCTTTCTTCTTCTTCTTCTTCTTCTTCCCCTCCTCCTCCTCCTCCTCCTCCTTCTTCTTTTCTTCTTCTTCTTCTTCTTTCCTGAATTTTTATTTTTGTATTTTGATTCAGATGGCTGGCCAAGGTATCTACATTCCAGAACATCTTCTTAACAACCCCTAAACAAGTGAAAGTCCACTTACTTATGTATCAAAAGATAAGGAAAAAAGATCACAATTGTCTGACAGGGAACATGAATCCAAAATAAATTATCTTCAAAATTATCATACCTGCTTTTCTACTTTTTTACTACTGGTAGAAATGAAACAAATAATTCACATTAAAGTAAAATCTGTTGGCTGGTATAGCAAGTTAAAACAATTATTTTTACATATAAAGCGAGTCTTTCAAATCAATATTTTACACCCAAATTTAGGTTTTCAAAAAATAGGTTTAGTATTTGCTTTATTTTGTTTGGTTTGCTAAGAAACCCTGTCTCTCATACTGACATTAAACTGGACTGCAGCTTACACCCTACAAAGAGTAAAATGCATGTCACAAGCTGGATACACACACATGCATAATACTTACATGTGAAATGGCTAACACTGATGTGCATATAACTTCCATGAGTAGTTTTAGCCTATCTTGAATCAAATTGCAATGAAAAAACAAAAAATAATACTTGCCACTACAGACATTTGCTGTGGTATTTTAAAAATGCAAAACTTAGAATGCTTTGGGGACTTAAAGATTATTGAAGATGGGATAAAACTCAACATTGCTTACAGATAACTGAACATGGAGAACACAGCCAACACATTCATGTGGACAGAAAATGAGTGATTGCATATTACACACCTTCCAACTGGGTTGTTACTCTCATTTTATTCGAAAGATTTACATGGACGTGGATTCTTTACTATGATTTTAAAAATAATATTACATTAAATTTTCCTGGTCTAATAGCCAAATTTAAGAAATACAGTTGAAAAGGATAGAAATTTCTATACTTTCTCATACTTTTGAAGCCAATTTTATTTTTATTGTGATGTGGTATTTTAGTTAACAGCATGCTAAAAATAAAATTGACTGAATTATACAAATTTTGTCCACAACATTGAAGTCTCTTTTTGCTGAAACATTACAAAATGAATCCAAGAAATACTTTCCATTTTCAATGGCCTAAGTGAGAGATGAATTCAACTTTTTAAAAAAATAAATTACAACTAAATTGGACTGAAGACAGCTACATTAAATCCTGCAAACCGAAACCAAGCACCAGAACATCTAAAACTCTTAACACTTTCCATCCAAGACAGTAAAATGAGCATCATTTTCTATGTGGTAAAGAGAACCACAGAATTAATCAAGTAACCAATCAGAAACCACTTCTCTGTTATTTGAACTAAGAGTTGCTCAAGCGTGACGTTTCTGCCTTCATTATTATTGCTGGTTCTTAGAGTCACAGCCTCAATGTCAAATGTGAGCGTGGACTCAGAAGTAATTGTAGGTAAGTGATGAGGCATTTCTTTTCCGTTTACAAAAACTGCACCATTTGTACCAATACACACAGCTTTATCCTGCGGCAGAGAGTTCTAGCCATTCTGTTTTTATGACACACTACTATACTGTCTCTTATGTCTGGTACTCCCACAGTTTCAACTCTAAATATTAATGTCTGCCCACAGAAATAATTTGGAACTCTGGAGTAGGGAACACCCCAAGATTCAGAAACGTTCTGGCATGCTTTATTTCTTCGATTTCTCAGGCTGTAGCCCTCAAAACCAGCTATCCACTCATGAGGCACTAATGTGGCATGAACTGCCTGGGGGATCCTCCAAGGACTCTGTGCCTCTCGGCCATCTCTTCAGGTGAAGATTCTGAACTGATCATCAACGTTGGAGTCTATGTGCAATACTATGAATTCATTTCAGAAGCTTCATATACATCCTTAAAATAATTTAAAGTACATTTACAAAACTGGAGCCTACAATCTTGTGCTGTAAAGTCGTCATCCACCTTACACCATCATACTATGATAGCTCCAGGTTTCTCTATCAGTTCTTCTATCTGTACTGGTGGGTGAGATGCTACAGTTTCATGCTTAAGAATGTGGTCTTTCATTAAGCTAAGAGTTGAATCATCCAAAGGAGCAGATAAGGCACATCAACCAGTAAAAGTATTTCTGGTATGCTTTCCAACTGAGCGAGCAAGGTCTTTTTGGTAAAGCTCCACAGTTTCTCATTCTCTTCTCCTACACCACTAAGCATGGCAATATCACCTTCTCTGACTAAGTCCACTGGAGTGTTGACTCCGAGTTTTATGAGCTTCTGGCAATCATCTAATGGTTTAATGGTCCGTTCTGTAGTGTCCATTGGTTGCAAAAGGGTCACCAATTGCTCATTCAGGAGCTTCCCAAGGGTTCCCTTTAAATCATTAAAATGTTGTTTGAGAATATCCCTTGTCTGTGATGCACTCTCATTGATCTCTGCACCTTCCACGATCCCTCAAGCTGGCGACTCAGCTCTCACTAGTAGCTCTATGCCACTTCCACATTCTCAAGGATCTCCTGCAGCAGCAGCTCAGGCTCCAGGTCTATCACCTGTCTCATGCAGCTGCTGGAGCAGGTTCCTGACTGTTGAGCCTCAGGTTTTCTGATGGGAAGGTATTTATCTACTGATTTAAGTATACTAGTGATTGTAGGGTTATGTGTGTTTCCTGTTTTTTGCGGAACTTGTATTTTTATCTTTTTTGTTTTTACTTTATATTTTTCTGTATTTCCATTTTGTCTAACTTTTCAAATGTATTGGCATAAAGTTATGGATAGTATTTATTTAATATCTTCCAAATCTCTAATTGTTGTTTCTTTTTCACTCCTCATTATATTGATTCTTCGCATACTGGTTTCTACATATGTGCCTCATGTATAGAGTAGATTTCCTCTATTATTCCACAGTCACTTCATGGGTATGTCATGCATAATTTTCAGTTTTGCAGTTTCCTGAATGTTCAAAATCATAATGTCAAGCAGGTGATGCTCCATTCCTACATTATTGACTCAAATAAGGATTTTTTTAAAAACTATATTTAGGCCTTTGACATTCTGCAGATTCTTGACCTTCAATCTCCCAAATACTAAAAGGGCAATGAATGCCAATGTGGATGATTTTCACTCACCCTGACTAACTTACCTAACTTACCTTGCTTGGGAGCATTTATGAATGGCTATGGCTTTGTTCAACAGGTTATTCTGTCTCAGTTGTTTTAATCAAAGGCAGGATGGACATTTTAAAGGTAAGAATGATTCATTTGTTTTTAAATGAATCTATCTGGTGCATTTTAAATACAACTTAATGAGTTTGTTGAAAGTGTTAGTAGATTCAAAATTACTGAGGTGACAATTTGAGAGCATATCTAGATATTTTTTATTAATTCTTGTGGAAGTAATTCACTATGAGTTTTGCTTACCTGGAACCTAATCTCAGTGTATAATAATTGCCTTATACAATCATATTTCTTAGAAGGGAACCCTGCAAATAAACAACACTGCATTGTGAGAATTATAGGATTCATTAGTAAAAACTTCCTACTTATCAATTTGCAGGAAATGTAGGTGGATTTACTTTCTCATTACCTAGGAGGTGTTTTTTATACTCCTGACTCATCTTTGTTCTTTTCTTTGTACAAGCAACGAAGTTATAAGTCCTGCAAGGTAATAGCCTGCAAATTATAATGCTTCATTGCATAAGCAAGTAACAGGAAATGAATTATGAAGACCAAAGTCCTTGTTACACAAGCTTCAATAATCCTTAATTCTGAGTGGAAAAATAGCCAATCATTTGTATAAGGTCCCATGAACTAAGTAGGATAATATGCATTTGAATTGTCATTGACTACATTTTCATTTTAGTAAAAAAAAAAAAGCTATTTCAGAGATTGTGTGGAAAGTCATCTTTTAAGTAAACATGCAAAATACATTCATATTTCTTTTTTAATGTCTAGTAAAAGTTTGTATTCATGCTACAATGAACTAGTGAAAATATGTAAGGTTTCTATGGGCATGGGAAATAATAAAAGTTTTCTAAGGGAAAAGTTGAAAAATGACACAGAGATCACTTAAATTTTTAGGCATTTTGCCGGCCTTTTAATCAAGAAGATTTTGAGCATAAGTGTTAATTACATACAAGGCCTGATATGTTTGTAAAAGTTATCTGAAATAACACCATAGTTCCACTGTAAGGTAGTTCTGAGGGAGAAAAAAAAAATTAAGAGAGAGATGGTTTGTACTTTTGTTGCTGATATGAATTTACTCATGTTAATATCTCTATATTAAAAATTGTGTTAACATACTTTCTTCCTGGTAAAAAGAATTAAATATACTAAAAATCCCTAGTGTCCATAGCTTCCTAGAGAAATAATAATTCTAGGTCTGGGGCAGGACAGATATAAATGAGAAATAGAATGTCTAGTTGTGCCCTCAAACGGAAAGTAATAAATATTGAGATAGTATAAACAAAAAACATTTCAACCTATGCAAAAGGGCTTCTAATGGCCAAAGATAGAAGACATTCACTGGTCACCTACCATTATTGTTTTTTAAATAGTAAGTAACTGTAATGCTTAATCAAATATTTATTCTGCCATTTCTGTAGAATATTTGCTGCAAGGTAAACAAGTAGTTGGTAGGGGAAATTTTTAGAATTAAGTGTGAGCCAATAAATACAAAATGAATGATAGCATTAGAAATTCACCATTTTGCTCTTCCTAATGCATAAGTCTAGGCAGTGATAATCCACAGATGCCAAAACCATTAGAGAAATTCTTGTTGGGAAATTTGTAAGGGAAGGATCAGCTAAGTAGATAGTTGCTGGATCCTGAATCCACAAACAAATCTTATCACTAAGTATGGGCCATTCATTTTTACATTCCCTCTTGCATAATGCCATAGACAGTGTATAGTACCACCAATGGTCATACAAAAACACACACACACATATTCTAAATGAACAGGAATCTAACTAAGTCCCAAGACATGAATAATAGCTGACAGGCAATATAAGGGACATATAAATAAGAGGAATGACATCACAAGAAAGCAATCAGCCAAATAGACTTTGGAAATTCTATCAGAAAGCAAGTACATTTTCTTCAACAAGTAAAGAGAAAATCGGCAAGGACAGAGGCAAACTATCCTCAGTTAAAGGACACTTAAAAGTCTGTGAATGCTAGGCATGGTGGTGGTGTGTGCCTGCAATCCCAGCTATTCAGGTGGCGGAGGCAGGAGGATTGCTTGAGACCAACAGTTCAAGGCCAAGCTAAGTAACATAGCACGACCCTCTCTCTACAACAACAAAAGAGGTCATGACTTGTAGATTTGTTTTCATCTCAATTCACACAAACATGCTGCAGGTATTCTTTTTGTAGAGAATCCAAGAAATTTGAATACCAACTAGATATTATGTCAGGGATTATTGATTGTTTTGTTTTATGTGATAATGATTTTGTGACTGTATTATCTTTAATTCCTTACCTATAAAATTAATACATAACTATTTGTGGTTAAATAATATGTTTTCTGGGCAATGCCTTATAAAACATTTCAACAATAATTTAAAAAAAATTGAAACCACAAATATAAATCTATATTGAATAAAATATTTATTTAAAAATATATGACTAATTGTTGCATAGATATTCACTAAACAGTTGACTCTTGAACAACACAAGGGTTAGAGGTGCTGACCTTTCCCACAGTCAAAAATTTGTATATAACATTTGACTTCCAACAACATACCTATGAATAGCTACTATTGACCGGAAATCTTACCAATAATGCAAACATTTGATTAACACATATTTTGTATATTGTATGTATTATATACTATATTCTTGCAATAAAGTAAGCTAGAGAAAATAAAATGTTATTAATACTACTAAAGAAGAGAAAAAATATTATTCATTAAGTAGAAATAGATCATCATAAAAGTATTTACCCTCTTCATGTTAAGTAGGCTAAGGAAGAGGAAGAAGAGGGGGAACTGATCTTGCTGTCTCAGGGGTAAGAGAGGAGGAAGAGATGGAGGAGGTACAAGGAGAGGCAGGCACACTTGGTGAAACTTTAAGGAAATACATCGTAATTTCTGTCTTTTTTGCTTTTTCATTTCTCTAAAAGTGTTTCTATGTGGTACTGATCCTTCCACCATTTGTTTTAGGTTCAGTGCCCATATCATAGAAGGTTTCATGTTATGAAACTACTCAAAAGCAGTCTTGAATAATCAGAACCATTCTGCCAGGTTGGCTGATACCAATTTGTTTCCTGGCACTGCTGCCTCTTGTCATCTTCTTCCTCATAATCTGACACTGGTTCAGGAGCACTCACCTTCATCAAGTCATCTTCTGTTAATTCTTCTGGTTTGGTATCAATTAGCTTTTCAATTTCTCCAAGATCCATATCTTGAAACCCTTGATCCCCCACTATATCCAAAATCTTCTTCATGATTTCCTCGATTGGCTCTGTCGTAAATCCTGTGAAGTCATGTACAACATCTGGACACAGTTTTCTCTAGCAGACATTTACTCTTTTGAATTTGATGGCTTTTACAGCATTTTCTATCACAATTATGACATCTTCAATGGTGTAATCCTTCCAGACTTTCATGATGTTCTTTCAAGATTCTCTTTACAGTGTTGAGATGATCCTTTCCATAGAGGACAGTGTATAATGAGTCTTAAGGTCCTGTGGTCCTCTGAGCTACAAGATAAATTACAGATGTTGCATTTGGGGACACATTAACCACTTCAGTGCATTCAGTGTTTAACTCATGGAGATCTGGTGGCCATGGGCATTATTCTATATGAAGAGAGCTTTAAAGGAAGTCCTTCACTGGAAAACTACTTCTTGAACTTGGGGGCAAAAATCAACAAAACCAGTTCAGAGAAAAAAAAAACAAAAACAAAAACAAAAACGATTCTCATTGTCCAGACCTTCTTGTTGTACAACCAAAAGACTGGCAGCTGGTGGTTTATTTTATTTTATTTATTTATTTATTATTATTTTGGTGTTTACCTTTTGTTTTCCAGGCTCAGGGGTTAGCAGCTTTATAGACAAAGGCAGTCCTGATGATTTTGCACATAATTGTAGAGTTAGTCTATCTTTTCCTGCCTTAAATCCTGGTGCTCATTTCTCTTTTTTACTAATGTGTTCTTTATGACATTTTGTTTTTCCAGAATAAGGCACTGTCTTTTGCACTAAAAACCTATTCAGGCAGATATCCTTTTTTCTCAATGAGTTTCTCAACAGCTTCTAGGAACTCCCCTGCCACCTCTTGTTTGGTAGATGCTACTTCTGCTGTTATCTTAACATTGTTAAACCAAATCTTTTTCTACAACTATCAAACCATCTTTTGCTGGCATTAATTTTTCCAGTTTTAGATTCTTGACCTTTCTTTTGCTTTACGTTGTTATGCAATGACTTCAATTTTTCTTCACTCATATAGGTATGCATTTGTTATAGCAATTATGGACCCACATAAAAGTTGTATTTTCTATATGAGATAAAAAAGTATGCCACAAAAAGTGCAGGGGTTTTGGGCCTGCTACCATAGCTACAGCAACTGCTTCACAAATTTCCTTTTCTGAAAATGGTTCTTAGGCTGGATACATCGATCTTGAAATGAAAGGCAACCTCAGTTGCAGGCCTTTATCTATGGTATATATAAAACAATTCAACCTTTTCTTGGAGTGTCATGACTTCTCTGTTGCTTGGGAACACTTCCAGCATAACTAGCAGTGCTTTGTATGGGTCCCATAGTTTTATTTAAGGGTTACAGTATTGCATTAAATATGATGAAATATACATGAGAACAACAAGATCACTTTTTTACTGTGATATGTAATTTACTGGAGAGCTGAACTGCTCACATGGAAATAATTAGTGTCACGTTACTTGCAATACTTGAGCTCACCGCAATAGCAACAGGAGGTGGCTATGAAATTATTACAGTAGTACAGTATCTACTACAGTTAATTTTATGCAGTTATGATTTAATACTGCATTTTTACCCTTGTTTACATTTAGATAGCAAATGGCACTATATAGGGTCTGTAAGTGAGTAACTGTGATAAATTTTAACTTTTATGACAGATTTGTGCATATTTTATGGTAGTAGATGATAAAATAGATTAGTATCTCCATATATTTTATGCATTCATAATATATTAAGAGTCTTCTTAATTTTTAAAGTATTTCTAGGCCACGTGTTTCATCTGTAAATTTTTTTCAAATTGTTGTAAATCTTCATTTTTTTCTAATATATTTGTTGAAATAAATCTGCATAAGTGGAACTAAATCGTTCACACTCATGTTGTTCAAGGCATCAACTGTATTTTTGTCATACTTTCATGTAATTTTTGAAATATCTACTGTACGAGTTTGTTCTCACATTGCTATAACAAACTACCTGAAACTGGATTATTTAAAAACAAAAGAGGTTGAATTGACTCACAGTTCCACAGGCTGTACCCTCCTCCATGGCTGGGGAGGGTTCAGGAAACTTACAATCATGATGGAAGGTAAAAAGGAATGAGGCATGTCATACATGGCCTGAGAAAGAGGAAGAGAGGAAAGTGGGAAGTGCTGTACTCTTTTAAACAATCAGATATCCTGAGAATTCACTCACTATCACAAGAACAGCAAGTGTGAAATCCTCCTCTATGATCCAATCCCCTCCCACCAGTCCCCTCCCCCAACATTGACCATCAAAATTTGACATGAGATTTGGGTGGGGACACAAATCCACAAAATAAGTAAAAAAAAAAATCATATCCAGGAATTACTTAGGAATAGAATATCATTGTACAAGTATATGAACATGTTACTTTTCCAAAAAAAATTCAGTGGTTTAAAACAACAAATGTTTATAATCTATAATAAAAGTCTATTTCAGAGATCAGGAATAGTGGAGTGCCTCAGTTGGGTAGTGCTGGTGCAGTCTCATGAGGTTATAGTCAAAATGTTGGTCATGGCTACAGTTTGCTTAATACTCAATCGAAGTGGCAGAATCCAGTCCCAAGATGGTTTGCTTACATTACTGCTGCCTGAAGACCCCATCCTTCACTTTCCTCAGTTCCTTTTACTGTAGGTAACCTCATAGAGCTGCTTACTGATCCTCCACAGCAAGCAATCAGAGATAGCAAGGCAGAGGCTGTGATGCCCTTTATCACCTAGTTTCAGATGGAACACACCATAACTTCTCTCATGTTCTCCTGGTGAGAGAGACCAACAACTGTGATACAATGTTCCCACATACAATACAAAGGACTATACAAAGTCTGAATCACAGAAGTTAAAGATGGTTAGGGCAATGCTAAAACCTGATTACCACAATAGGTTTGTAGTGATGATTATTGTTGTTGCTGTTAAGTTCTAATTTAATTGAGTTTTGATCAGAAAATCTGGTTTGCATTGTATTAGTGCTCTGAAATTTTTACACTTTCTTCATGATTTAGTGTGTAAACGTATTCTAATGTTTTCTAAATTTTTTTTAAATGTTGATGTAACTTGTATGTAGTCCATACTATTTGTTGATTTTAGGTTTCTCTCTTTAGATTATCTATAATACAGTTTTCAGTTTTGCTTTCCAAATTTTCTATGTGATCACAAGTTATTTGCTTGAACTCTAAGTTTCTCAATTTATTTTGTAATGTTATTTGTTATTGCTATGCCAATTTTCTTTGGTAAATACTTGAATTTGAATTTTTTCATCTTTTTTCTCTTTTACAGGCACCTTTTCTATAATAGGTATCTCTAATTTCATAGATCTATAATTGTCATAGGTCTATCCCATTGAAAGGCCTGTGATAGGCTGAAACTTAACTATTAGGTGGTAAGCACTGATGACATGGCTGGTCCATGATTGATTTAGAACGCAAATCCACAACTTCTGATTTGTCCAGTGGTTTTAAGACACCAAGTTAACTTTAATGCCACAATCTCATCATCAATGTTATTGTTGCAATTTGATAATTTGTATTGTTAATCTTAATAAATGAAAATCAGAAGGCAGATGATAATTTCAATAAAACTGAGAAAATCCTCTAGAAATTGAACATAGTAACTTATATTTAGAGTCTTAATTTGACAAAAGTTTTGAGATCCAAATAAAAAAAGTAAAACTACAGACTGTCTTGCCCAATTTGTCACAAATAGCTAGCAGATATCTGAAGAAGCAACTTAGGGATGATGATTTTAAATCAGTTTGCAACTTGAGATACAACTTCTGGATTTTAGTTATGAAATAAATCATTTGCATGAGAAAATGTGTACTGATTATTAACAGAGAAAAATGCATATGACCAGTTTTCTAACAAAAAAAATCCCTCAGTATCTTATATTTACATTTCAGACTCAGTCCATAATAGATGAAAGCATGCTTTTCATAGAACAAATGACATCACAGCTCCCCTGCTGTAGGGCTTACTCAAGACATTCCAATAGAGACATAATCCCTTTTGTGCCTCTGAAATTAAAATGAATCATATGCAAAAATAGAGCTGGCCAAGAGGGTCTATGTGGCCCACTATGAGCATTATGTGTTATAGAACTGTATGCTGTGCTCTGCAATACGTAAATTGTACTAAATAAAAAATAGCATCGCTCCTCTGTAATAATTACATTCTACAAAATGTCTACTTGCTTGCAAGTGGATGGAGCAAGAGGAGATTTAGATTCATATAAAAAAGTTTATTTTTGAATAGAAAGCAAAGTTAAAATCGGCACCATCCATTAAAACTCAATTCATCCTGGATATTAGAAAAATAGAAAGCCTAAATAAATGAGGCAGATGTTGGCAATCTGAGTAGGCCACAAAGCTGCTCAACCTTAATAACCAAAATTCAAAAGGCAGATGGCAGAAGCCTCAACAAAACGAAGGAAATTCTCCAAGACTTAAAGCATTTCTATGCAGATTGGTAAAATGTCCTTGTGACAAAGGAAATGTTCCATCACCACTTGAAATATATTTTTTAAATATTTAGAGTAGATTTTTATTTTCTATCAAGGCTTGTTAACTCAAAAATACACTAAGGTCATGATAAAATCTGTTAGAAACTTGAGAAGATTTCCAAACTAAGAAAAATCCAGATGGAAACTCATTGACTTCTTTATGTTCTTCCTTTAAAATAAATTAATCCTGTTATAGAAACATTACCCACATGCCTCCTGTTTCTCTGTGCTCCCATCCACCCTCCTCCCTGTCACCAGAAAAATCCTGATTTGATAAAATCACATCCTGCTTGTAAACCTTCTACAAGGGAACTTTTTAAAGTTTGTGGGAAAAAATGGAATTAAAAGATAAATGTTTTCAAAATATAAACCCTTTTTTTCAACATAACCTAAAGGTCAACACATTTTTGTAAGCAATGATGTCAGCCATTTAGTCCATCCTTAAAGACTTGAAGGTCCTGGGAATTTAAGCATGTCAATGTAGTCTTTTTACATTATTAACTGAAGAAAAATGGGTATCCTTTAAAGACATTTTCTTAAGATTTGAAAACAAATATAAGTCAAAGGGAATCAAATCAGAACCACAGGGTGAATGCCTTATGATTTCCCACCAGAAATCTTACAAAATTGCCATTTGTTGATGAGAGGAATGCACAGGAGCATTGTCATGGCAAAGAAGAGCTCTCTGGTGAAGCTTTCCTGGGTATTTTTCTACTAAGGCTTTGGCTAGGTTTCTCAAAACACCCTCATCATAAACAGCTGTTATTGATCTTTGGCCTACCAGAAAGTCAACAAGCAAAGTAACTTGACTACCCCCAAAAAACTGTTGCCATGACCTTTGCTCTTGTCTGATCTTCTTTTGCTTTGCCTGGACTGCTTGGTGGCTATTGCTTTGTGCTTTGACTTCAGGGTTGTACTGATAAAGCCACGTTCTATTTTCTGCTACAGTTATTTGAAGAAAATGCTTCAGGATCTTGATCCGATTTGTTTATAGCTTTTGTTGAAAGTTCTGCTCTTGTCTGCAGCTGATCTGGGCACAACAAATTTGGCAGCCTTTGAGTGGAAAGTTTGCTCTAATTTAATTTTCCAGTTAGAACTGTGTAAGCTAAACCAAGTGAGATGTCTATGGTGTGGGCTATTGTTTCTGCTGTTAATTGCGGTCCTCCTCAACGAGGGCGTGAACAAGATGAACAAGATGTGAGTTTTTCCTCACAAATTGATGTGGATGGTTTGCCGTTGAGGGCTTCATCTTCACCATTGTTTCATCCTTTCTCAAAATGGGTTATTCATTTGCACACTGCTGATTTCTTTGGGGCATTGTCTCCATAAACTTTTTGTAAATCATCAGTGATTTCACTTTTCTAGCACCCAAGCTTCAACACAAATTTGATTTTCTTCTTGCTTCAAATTTAGTAAGATTCATGTTCTGATAGGTGCTCTTTTTAAACTGATGGCTTCGCCTTCTTAGTGCCTCAAACTAGTTCCTGTTCAGCTATGCTATAACAAGTTAGTACAAATTTATTTTGGTGCAAAAAAATGTCAAAATCCATCAAAATCCATGCATAGTTTTTTCATAATACACATTTTCCATGAACTTTTTGTAGATCCTTCATATGGTCTGCGAGTATAATGTGAAGGACAATTTACTTTCCAAAATATAGCTTCAAATTATCTTTTCATACTTAATTCCTCCTACTTCTTACAAGTTTCTCTGAATGAATTTTTCCTTTGTTAGCTCCTCTACTACTGTTGCCTCTAAACTTCTCCCATATGGGAATTCTGGAGCTGCTCCAGGTTATAACAACCCAGCCCACACCCATTCCCACAGTGGAACACAGACAAACTGGACATGGTAAAAAAACATTAGAAAGTTCAGATGTTGGGAAAATAGATATATGTTATTTTAGAACAGTCAGTGACTGATAGTTATTCTAGTCCATGAGTTAATGAGAACTGGGCTATTTAAAATTCATTCATCAATTCAACAGACATTTAGGGAGAACCTCCTATGTGCAAGGAAGTTATATACACTAAGGATACAGAAAAGAAACCCTCATGCAATGTTTATGCTAGTGACTGAGACATAAAATAACCAAGATAATAAGAGAAAGTTAGTTTGAGGAGGGAGGGATCCAAGATGGCTGATTAGGAGCAGCTCAGGATTGCAGCTCCCAGCGAAAATGTGGAAGGTGAGTAGATGTCGCATTTTCAGACAGATTTTTATTGCCCACAGACCAGGAGATTCCCAGGCAGAGGAGCCCCACGGGTCTCCAGCCCGGCTGGTTTGGTCGGCCTAGCTGTTTGGCCGGCGTGGCTGTTTTGCCGGTGCCCCAACGTGGCGGTTCTCTGTACAAAATACATAGGTCTGGATGCCATTTTAGCTGGCAATTGGAGCTCCTGGGAGACAGAGTCACCCATTCATCTGATTAAAAGGGGGCTGAAACAGGGAGCCAGGCCAGGAGATTCCTGGGCAAAAAAGCGCCATGAATCTCAGCACGGCTGTTTCAGCTAGCGCAGTGGGTCACCGCACGAGAAATCACACAGATCCTGGCGCCTTTTAAAACCTGGACACCTGGGAGACAGAATCAACCATTCAGCTTAAAAAAAAAAAAAAAATCCCTCTGAGGCAGGGAGCCAGGTGATCAGGCTTGGCTGGTCTCACCCCTAACAAAAACACAGCAATCGGAAACGCTCTGGATTGAGAGTTTCCCAGCAAGCACAGCTGAACCTAGGACAGTCCAGCTCTGTAGGGGAGGGGCGTCCGCCATTACCAAGGCACTCCACCACTACAGAGGTAGTTTGCCATTGCCGAGGCAGCCCGCTATTGTGGACACAGGGACACAAGGAGGGGAGCATCACACACTGGGGTCTGTGGGGGGTAACTAGGGAAGGGACAGCGGC
>NW_022437029.1:6928911-7064254 GCF_009761245.1 Sapajus apella | reverse complement strand
GGGGGGGGGGGGGGGGGGGGGGGGAGTTGGGGAGAAATAGCATGGGGAGAAATGCCAGATGTAGGTGATGATGTAAAGTTTAGTCTTTGTAGGTTTATTGCCGAGTTAAAAACGAGGAAACTGAGGCTAGCACAAGAAAATTGGATGCTAATTTATTTAGCTTCCAGGCGAGGTTCTGTGATCCCCAGGAGAGGGGTCAGGAGACTCATGCCTGACTCCTTTTAGGAGTGGGGTTTTATAGGGAGTGAAGGCGTTCGATTGGATTTGGAGAAACAGGATGTGGACGGGGTGAGCTGCTATTGGTAGGTAGGTGGGATTTCCAGTGAGCAGGCTAAGTGCTGAGTGCAAAGGAGATTTCCAAGGGTGGGGTTAGGTGCCGAGTGCAGAGGGGATTTCCAAGGCGGGCTAGGTGCCGAATGCAGAGGGGATTTTCAAGGTGGAGCTAGATGATGGGCATATTCTGATAACGTAATTTTTCAAGAGGGGAGGGATATGCGTGTGTTCAAACTCCTGGCGAGGCAACCAGCCTTACATTCTGACTTTTTTGCTGATATATAGGGCGCCGCTTTTTTTTGGCTACTTCCTGCTGAATACGGGCAAAGTGGGGGGAAGGAGTTAGGTGGCTGGTGCCTCGATTGGGAGTTGGATATAGGGGTGAAGCATTATCTGGTTAACGGCCACCTTGGAAATTTTTCTTATGCGGGTCTGTAAAAACTTGAGAAAAAAAAGGGCTAGTATTAGTAGAAGACACACAATAATAACAGGGGTATAATGGGAGTTAGCCAGGTAAGCATGGGGGATTGCCACCAGTTGAGAGATGAGGCTGGTGCTCTCTGCTTCTTGCGGAGGTTCTCTTGGAGGCGATAGAGAGTGTTGACATTTTCTTCCACAAGGCCTGTTTCATTGATGTAATAGCAGCACTGCTCCTGGAGAAACAGACAGGTACCTCCTTTTTCTGCCGTTAGTAAGTCTAGGGCCCTTCGGTTTTGGAGAGTTATCTGAGCTAGCGACATCATTTGTCGCTGGAGGGAGGCTAGAGAGGCAGCTGATGCTTCAATAGCCACACGGAACCTGTCTTCCAGTCGGGCGGCTGAAGTGATGCTGTAGCCCATGGCACCACTCCCTATTCCAGCTGATACTAGAGAGGATGCTGAAGAGACACCAACTACTATTGGGAGGAAGACTGCTCGTTTGCTTTGGTGATTAGGGGACAGTGTGATGAGGGATAGGAACTTAGCTTGTCCATACACTTTTAACTGCCGGACTAGTGTGACGGACACACAAGGGAAAGGGAGGGATGCATTAATAACTTTGGTTAGGGTTCTATTACACTAAAAGTATCCTCCTGGAGGCACGTAAAAGGAGGATTTTATTTCTGCCGTGGTGTTGCACCTGAGGCTGGGGCTGCTGGCTGACCCATAGCAGAGAGAGAGACTTTGAGAATGTACATTGAACAAGGGGATACCCGTCAAGGTGGTGTCAGGCCCCATGGGAGATTGTGACAGGTTGAACCCAGTCTGGAGGGGAACTGTGGCTAAGGGGGTTTTATTAAGGAAGGCGCATAAAATGCAGTTGGTGAAATCTATGGCCCCAGTTAAGTTTAATATGTAAGCCCCTTGCTGTACTAGAGTTAGCCAGGAGAAAGGCTGGGGAGCATAGTTTGAGGGCCTGGGTTGAATTGAGGGCTTAAGTTGGTTAGTTAAAGTAGCCTCATTTTGTAAGATGGAATTTCTTAACGAACTGAGTTGTTTTACTTTCACGGGTATGATCTGTGTATAGGACCAGAATATTAGCCAGGTACCACTGGGGCGGCTGTTTGTAAACCTGGTGTATATTTTACCTGCTGTACCCTCTTTCCAGCGGGCGTCCCAGGGATCATGGATGATAAGGGACACTTTACTTCGGTTGAGGAAAAGCATTTTACTTGCTGGGGAGGTGCCTGTTCTGAAGGCTCTGTGTATAACACTAGAAGCGTATGGGCATCTGCCATAGGTATCGCTCCTTGAACGACAGAAGTTTTTGGTTTGGTCATGAAGAAAGCAGAGGCCAAAGTTATTCCAGGAGTTTTTGATAGTATTGGACTTGGATTTAGAGAATTTAAATTTTACAGCTGATTGGCAGCTTGCGGGCTGGCAATTTGCTTGGGAAGGTATTGGGTTTTAGTGGTTCGGCCTACTGTCCAGGACTCCTGAAGGTAGAACTGCCAGACATAGTAAGGGTTAGCTTTAAGAGGGGATTCTAGAAGGATTGTTAGGAGGAGAATTTGAAGGGTTAGGAGTTGACAGGTAGGGGTTACGGGTGAGGAGGAGGTGAGTGGGGCCCAAGGGTTTGGACCTCCACTGGTTATTCTTGGGAGCCAGTTTGAGGCATGACATATGGTACCAAGGGTGTGGCCTAAAAGTTTGGCGGCAGTAGGGGTAGCTAGGATAACCATATGGGGTCCCAACCACCTGGGCTGCAGAGACCCTGGCTTGAGTTCTCGGAGGAGGACACTGTCACCTGGCTGGAGAGGTATAGTCGGGTGGGAATCTTCTGGTCCCAGAACAACGGGGAGAGTACGGTCCGTGGGTTTCCTAAGTGGCGGAGGAGAGAGAGGTAGGGAAGGTAGGAAGCCAGAGGAGGTGGTTGTACCGGGAGATTGTGAGAAACTAGAAAAAGCCTGCCGTATAGCAACTCAAAGGGATTGAGACCCGTTGGCTCCCGTGCGGTGGCTCGGATCCAGGCTAAAGCAGGAGGTAGCAGTGTGGGTCAGGAGAGTTTTACCTCTATGGTGAGTTTGGCCAAATGATTCTTGAGGATGCTGTGAGCCCGTTTAACTTTACACGACGACTGAGGGTGGTAGGGGATGTGTAGTTTCTAGGAGATGTTGAGAGACTTGGCGACTAGCTGGACCACCCGGGCTGTAAATGCCAGACCGTTGTCTGACTGAATGTTTCCAGGTAAGCCGAAACAGGGATAATCTCCTGAGCGTTACCCTAGGCTCAGCGAGGGTGATGGGGGTCCTCGAGTCCTGGCTGCATCAGTCGTCCAGAAGGCTGAGAAGTTTAAGCGAAGGGACTGCTTCCTGCGGACTGGCCTGCCCTCCACATAGAGGTGTGGGGGGTGAGCCTGCAGCCCGGGATGGGCAGTTAACCTTCCAGTGTCCAGTCTGTTTGCAGCTTGGGCAGGGCCCAAGAGGTGGACGAGGACAGGGGCACTGCTGTGCCCAGTGTCCCTCCTGGCCACATCTGAAACGGGTCCCAGGCGGGGCCTTTGACGAATTTTGGGAGGGTTTTGATGGACCCTCTCCACCAGATGTTCGGTGGGCTGCTGGCCTCTGGGCTACTACAAGAGCTCGGGTTTGGAGGCCTACCTTTTCCTATAAACGGGCCTGGCCTGGCGGGTGGCCTCAGCCTATTCCTCTCAGCCATTGCAAACTTTAAATGCCGTGTTCACCAGGTCCCGTATAAGAGTTTGGGGGCCCTCCTTAGCTTTTTTAAGTTTCCTTCTTACATTAGCTGCTGACTGGGAGATGAAGTGGGTGGCTAGGACTGTAGCCCCTGCTAAGGAGGCTGGATCTAGCCCGGTATGAAGCATAATAGCATTAGTTAATCAGTCTAGGAAGGCAGCTGGGTTTTTATCAGGACTCTGAGTTATTTCCCTTAACTTGTCATAATTAACTACTTTTTGAGCTGCACTTTGCATGCCCGCTAGGAGGCACTGTAACATTTGGTCTCAGCAGCGGTGGCCATCTTGACTGGTTTGATAGTCCTAATTAGGGTCCGTCTGGGGGATCGCCACTGCGCCTAATGGCATTTGATTGTTTGTGAGATGTACCTGATCAGCGTGAGCTTGGGCTGCTGTAAGAATGTGGTCACGCTCATCAGGAGTAAAAGTGGAGGACAGGATCACATAGGTGTCATGCCAGGTTAGGTTGTACACCTGGGTGAGGTAACGAAGTTCTTTGGTATAAGTGGTAGGATTGGTAGAGAATGACCCTAGGCATTTTTCAATGGCTGACAGATCAGAGAGAGAGGAGGGAACGTGCACTCGGACAATGCCTTCTGCTCCGGCTGACCTCATGCAAGGGGCAGAGGAGTGGCGGTTCGTGAGAACGGGTACGAACACTGACAGAGGAAGTTATATTAGGGCTTTGGGGAGGAGAAGGAGAAGAGGGAGGAGGGAGGTGAGGCCTCACATAAGGAGGGGGGTTGGTAAAGCGGGTGGGGCAGGACAGGTCTTCCAGGTCTTCGGAGAGTGCGGAGCTGGGCAGGGCTGAGGGCAAAGGCAGGGTTTTGGCTAACAGATCCTGGGAGGAGGAACAAGAGGAGCACAGGGCGGGCTGGGAGCGAAAGCACCAGAAAGCCTGCACATAGGGGACCTCTGACAATTTACTGTTCTTTTGGCAAAAGTAGTCTAGGTCTGTCAGGACATTAAAGTTGAGCATGCCCTCTGGAGGTCACTTAGACTGGTTGTCTAGGGAATATTGTGGCCAGGCCACGGTGGAGAGGAAAAGCAGCCTTTTCTTTATAATGGAAAGACCTAGTTTGGGTAGATTTTGGACTAGGCATTTTAATGGCTATTTAGGGTCTGGGCGGGACTTCTGATTGCCCATGGATTACTCTTGTGGGGTAGTTAGGGGTTAGAAACGAATATGGGAAGGTCTTATACCCAACACAGGCAGAAGTACTCCTTTGGGAGGGGGCGGGTGGCCAAGAGAGCTTACAGGCTGTAACAATGTAACGATTTAACAAGAAAGAAAATGTGAGAAGAGTGAGGCCTTCAGTAGAAAAAGAGGAGGAAGAAAGAAAACAGAGTTACTTAATTAAGGAGAGCTTATATGCCAAAAGGGCTGATCTGAGAATTTGAGATAGACGCTTTAGTACCGTAAGCCAGAGATTTGGTCCGGCTGTTAGGCAGGGCTTGGGTTTACAAAGGGGGCTTCTGAATACCTAAACCTCAGCCGCTGCTGCGGAGATGTTCGGAAGGCTTCCCAGACTGCCCTACTGAACACTGGAGAGGGTTCAGGAAGATGGGGACGTCTCCCTCAAATTCCTGACCCCCAGAATCCCCTCACAGGGAGAAGACAAGAGAGTAGGGATGTCTCCTCTACGCTCAAGTCCTCAAGACGAGGCTGGGGCCCAGGGCCCACGGTGAGAAACGAGAAAGAGAGTCCCTGACGCGGCTGCGCTTACGAGCAGGGAGTCCACGAGAATACGAGAGGGTTCAGGAAGGTGGGGACGTCTCCCTTAAATTCCTGACCCCCAGAATCCCCTCACGGGGAGAAGACAAGAGAGTAGGGACATCTCCTCTACGCTCAGGTCCTTGAGACGAGGCTGGGGCCCCAGGCCCACAGCGAGACGAGAAGGAGTCCCTGACGCAGCCGCGATAGCGAGCAGGGAGTCCATGAGGCAGACAGCGGGAGAGGTTGTGGGTAACAGAAGCCTTACCTCGCGATGGAGCAGTTCCCTGGTCCGGCTTCAGGTGAAGGAGTCAGTTTCCCCCAGCGGGGGTCATACAACTCCCTCCTGGGTTTCAGCACCACTTGTAAAGTTTATTCTCTGTACGTTTATTGCTGAGTTAAAAACGAGGAAACTGAGGCCAGCACAAGAAAATTAGATGCCAATTGATTCAGCTCCTGGGCGAGGTTCTGCGATCCCAGGGAGAGGTGCCAGGGAGGTCGTCTGACTCCTCTCAGAAGTGGGGTTTTATAGGGAGTGAAGGCGTTCGATTGGATTTGGAGAAACAGGATATGGACGGGGTGAGCTTCTATTGGTAGGTAGGTGGGATTTCCGGTGAGCAGGCTAAGTGCTGAGTGCAGAGGGGATTTCCAAGAGTCAGGTTAGGTGCCGAGTGCAGAGGGGATTTCCAAGGCGGAGATAGATGATGGGCATATTCTGATAATGTAATTTTCAAGCGGGGAGGGAAATGGGCATGTTCAAACTCCTGGCGAAGCAACCAGCCTTACATTGGGGAGGAAGGCAGCAAATCACACTGCCATGTGTGTACCTATGCAACAATCTTGCATGTTCTTCTCATGTACCCCAAAACCTAAAATGCAATTAAAAAAAAAAGACAGTTTGCTAATCATTATTTTTAAAGATGAAAAATAAGGCGTAAAAAAATAGAAAAAGAGCGTCCAGGGTAGGGGTGCAATGAAATAGCGTGGCTTGGGCAAGCGTTGCTAAGAAGGTGACTTTTGAGAAAACAGGTGAGGGAAGGACTATGTGTATATATAAGGGCAGAGCATATTACAAAGGTATAGCAATGCCCTGAAGCCATGGTGTGCCTGTTGTATTTCAGAAATAACCAAGATACTAGTGGTACTATAATAGGTAGAACTAGAGGAGAGTAGTTGGAACTGGAAGCATTTGCAATCTCGGAAGCTAGGACCTGAAAACTAGAGATTTCTCTGTAGTTCGTAATGACAGGAACACTTGGGTATAGAACAGTGCAGACTGGAATAGCATATGTGTATGCTCGAACAGTAATACATGCAAAATGAGGAGCAGGAGAACTCAGATGAAGAGAAAAATCTTAAGTCTGAACCAGAACAGAGACATTTCCCTGTTACACACCTAGATTTTTTCCCTATTACTTAGTACGAAATTCTGGAAGGTAAGTATCAGAAGAAAACAGATTTCAATATGTGTAGATGTTCACTCACATAGACATTCTTAATTAAGACCTCCACTAGAATGACTGTCCATTCAATTCTAGAAGCCTGTATATTTTGTTTTAATTTCTTAAGTTCTAGAAAACACTGTCCATGTATTTTCTGCCCCCCTTACGTTCTACAGTCTTGCTGATCTGAAAATAAACTTCTACCTTGACAACTCCATTCAAAAGCAACCAGAATCTGAGCTATATAGGAAGGACTCAGCCCCCCTCTTTCCCCAAGCTAAGGAAATGCTTCAGAAAAACAAAGGAATGACTTACTTAGTAAAATTCTTGGCTTCTTTTTTAGAACCTCCCTTACCTGACAAACCCTTATTTCCCTGCCCACTCACTTGTCCCCCTTTAAAAAAAAAATGCAACATAAAATACAGGATGTCCATGCCCAAAGAAGTACAAGCTTCAGACTAACAAGGAACAATTTTTCAAATATGTCTCAAATATTTCATGGGACATACTTATACTAAAAAAATCACTCAAAATTATTCAAAATTCAAATTTTAATTCGGCTCCTGTATTGTTTAAAATAGGCTTATTGGAATAAATTTTGATTTATAGACGATAGTGAAGATAGTTCAGAGTTCTCATATACCCTACACACCATCTCCCTTCTTATTAACATCTCACATTACATTTGTTAAAATTAATAACCAATAGTGATGTTATATTATTAAGAGAAGTCCATTCTACCTAAAAACACATCGCCAATCCCAATATCATTTAGATTTTCTTCTATTTTTTTCTAGAAGTTTTATAGTTTTTCATTTTCCATTTAAGTCTGTGATCTACTATGACAATTTTTGTGAGAGGTGTAAGGTCTGTGTCTAGGTTCATCCAAATTTTCTGGAATCATTAAAAATCATTTTTACTGAATTGATTTTACTTCTTTATCAAAAATCAGTGGGCTACATTTGCATGGGCCTATTTTTGGGCTCTCTCTTCTGTTCAATTGATCCGAGTTCTATTATTTCACCAATACCAATACTTTCTTGACTGCTCTAGCTTTATAGTAAGTCTCAAAATTGATAGTGTGATTCTTTCAACTTTATTCTTCTTCAGTATATTATTGGATATTTCAGGCTTTGGCCTTTTCATATAAAGGACTGAGTCATTTTATTGATATCTACAAAATAGCTTGCTGAGATTGTGATTGACATTGTGTTCAATACATAGATAAAGTTGAGCAGGATTATTCAACAACATCCAGTCTTCTAATACATGAACATGAAATATTTCTTCATTTATTTAGATCTTCCTTGATTTCTTTCATAAGAGTTTTGTAGCTTTCTGTATCTAGTTCCTTGACATACTTTTTTTAGATTTAGACTTGTAAGTATTTCACTATTTGGATGCTACTTAGAATGGTACTCTTTAAAAAATTTCAAACTCTACTTTCTCATTGCTTGAATATATATTAAAAAAAAAACAAAAACACCTGGCTTTTTCACATTAACCTAGTATCCCAACTGTTTGGTATATTCACTTATCAGTTCCACAAGTTATTTTGTTCATTGGTTACATATAAGGTCAGATCAATTATCTTCAAAGAAAGGCTGTTTAGCTCTTTCTTCCCAATCTGGATATGTTTTATATGTTTTCATTGTCTTATTGCTGCTCCACTTGCCAGTAGTCCAGTAACTAGGACTTTCAGTATGATATTGTATAGGAGTGGTTCAAAAAGACATCCTTGCTTTGTTCCTGATATTAGGGAAAAAGCATCCAGTTTTTCAACATTAAGAATCGTATTAATTATAGAATATTTTTGTATATCCTTTATCAAGTTCAGTAGGTTTCCCTCTATTTTCTGTTTGCTGAGAGTTTTTGTAAAAATGGGTGTTATATTTTGTCAAATACTTTTTCTGCATCAACTTATCAAAGCCCTTTGAACCAGAGCAACTCTATTTTGAATAGAGGCTGGGTAAAGTAAGACTAAGACCTACTGGGCTGCTGTCCCAGGAAGTTAGGCATTCTAAGACACAGGATGAGATAGGAGATCAGCACAAGATGCAGGTGATAAAGACCTTGCTTATAAAACAGGTTGCAGTAAAGAAGCTGACCAAAACTCACCAAAACCAAGATGGCAACAAAAGTAGCTTCTGTTGGTCCTCACTGCTCATTATAGGCTACTTAGCCTGCTAAAAGACACTCCCACCAGCGCCATGACAGTTAACAAATATTACATCAGGAAGTAACCCTATATGGTTTAAAAAGGGAGGAACCCTCAGTTCTGGGAATTGCCCACCCCTTTACTGGAAGACTTATGAATAATCCACCCCTTGTTTGGCATATAATCAAGAAATAACCATAAAAATAAGCAACCAGCAGCTCTCAGGGCTGTTTTGCCTACAAGTAGCCATTCTTTATATCTTTACTTTTCTAATAAACTTGCTTTCACTTTACTCCATGGACAAGCCTTGAATTCTTTCTTGCGTGAGATCCAAGAACCCTCTCTTCCAGTAATATCTTTCTGGACACCATGAAAGGATGATACTGAGGAGACCCTAACCCAAAAGAAACAGACCACAGCACCAATTGGAAGACTTTGAGTAAGTGAGGCGCATTTATCCAGAGAGTTGATGGGATTGGGTTAGAGGACCAACTTAAGGGAGCTAAAATCTCTCCTAAGTCAGAGAGAGTTAAAGACCCTTCTTAATAAAAGGCTAGGACTCTTGGCTGAACTTGGGTTTGAGTCCCAACTTAGGAAAATTAGAGTCCTTCCTAAGATTTAGTGGGTTAGAAGCCTCTCTCAATAAAGTCCCTCTTGGCTAAGAATGGGTTCGGTACTATGGGATGTTAATGGTTATTCTCTTTGGATTAATTTTCCTTGCACTCTTTGCTGATGTCTGTGGGTGACAGGATTAGGCATGTACGGAATTATAAAACTTAGAGAGCTTTTTTTCCCCAAAAGGGAAAGATAGCTGCAAAAGACCCCTTCACAGCTGATAAGTGGTTGCCTGAACTTTTCAGTGTTGCTGTAATGGATGGGTCTTTCTCTGGCATCCCTGAACTCTTCACCTTCCCTACCCTGCTGCAGGGAATGCTTTTCTCTCTCTCTTTCCCTTTCCTGTCTTTTCTGTTACTCAGGGTGGCCATCTTGCCCAGAGACCACATGCTGAAAAATGACCTTGGGAGCTTGACCTTATAACCATATGGGGTACTTTCTCTTAGTCTCTGCAAGCTGGAGGACAGAAATTTTGGTGTTCATGTCGTAGTTAGCCCTAAAAATTATTTTGAGCAGTTAAAAGCTTTGCAAGCTCCTAGGTGGCTGCTGTAGGTTCCTTCTGTGAAGGGCAATAGAGACTGCCCAGTGCTATAGCTTAGTACCTAAGGCTCTTCGATTTTAAAATGGCAGCCCGGGTTCATTCCTAGCTTAGAAAATCAGTCCTTTGTGATTTGATATCTGTGTGACATTTACCGTCTATTGATTTTCTTCCCCTTCATGAACCATCTTGAATTTTCCTTTCTCTGAACTCCTAGAAGGTTTCCTTGGTCAAGTCCAAAAGCTAGAAATATTGGCAGTTTGGCATGGCTAAAGTGGAGCAATGAGATATTTGAAAGGATTGTTTTCTTGACAGGGCACTATGGTTAATAGTCAGTTAAATTCAAAGTGGATTTAATAGCCTGGGACTCTTAGGAAAAAACAAAGGTGGTACCACAGACCCCATTTTGGGAAAAACCTCTGTTTTCTTCATGAAAGCCCAGGAATTAAATACGGATACATTCCTCTCAAAATCGAAGGCTCTGTTCCATTGCACATTGCATTATCTAACGAATTTTACTTTTGGGGGTATTCAAATCACTTCACATTATGAGAGAGCTTTGGTGTGTAATAAGTAAATAAGAAATAGGGTTTTGGGGAGCAAATGGCAGTTATGGGGCAATACTTGGCTCTCTGTGTGTTTGGATCAGAAAAACATGCTCTTGACTGCCTGGAAAGTATGAAAATGTCCTCATCCACCTCCCACCCCCGCCCTGCACATAGGGTAGGGACTAAAAACAGAGTGGGCTAATTGGCTTCTGGTTGCTGGGCAATAAAATGCACAATAAAATCATTGTACTATCTCAGTTCATAGTGTTTCTCTGTTTTGGGAATTCAGGATCTGTTATAAAAATGAGACCCTTAATTTTGGGGGATCTGTTTTGCCTTCCATCAGTGTCTGCTTACTATACCCTAGAAACCACGTGCTTTCCTGATCTTGTTCCTTCAAGAGCTCCATCCTGAAGCCAGTAATCCAGTTAAGAAACTGGCAAATGAAAAATCTTACAACTACTGGATCTTCCGTCTGTGTTTGTATATGCTTTGTGGGTAATGCCTATATATAAAATTGCTTTGTTATTGGTTTAAAAATAATAAGAGCTTAAATCAAATATTTTGTCAGAAAAGTAAAACTGTAATGCCTTTTAAGTAATCTTTGGGAAAATAAAGACAGTTTTAAAGATTATTGGTTTTTGTAAACAAACCAAAACAAAACTGTCTTTATTTTCCCCAAGATTACTTTATTTCACAAAGATCTTGTAAAAATAGTTCTGTGGGTACAAGTAAGTTGGCTAAGATTTGATGGGGATTATTTAGGTTTGTTTTCCACATAGGTTAAAATATCTTCAAAAATTTAGGCATTTGGTCTAAATTATGCAGATCAGATACTTGGTATACAAAAGGCTTTAAGGTCATAAACTGCTTTTTTGACTTTTGAAAATTGTTCAATTTACCTACTTTGGAGCATTAGATTCTCGATAGGTCCTGGGGACATGTGGAGTTAGCCATGCCCTCTAGCTATGCTGGAAAGAGTTCTTATCTGCAGTTTGTTTGATGTCCTAGGCCCCACACCTAATACATAATTAAAATTGCTTACTTATCAGGTTTGTCACCAAAAATAATCCTTTCTAAGACTTAACATTGTAACATGTAATTGAGACTGCTGGATAAACAGTTTTACATACCAGTTTGCAAATTATAGAGGGAAAATAGAATGAGATTTTGGTGGGGGGTTATAAAAAAGCATGGGAATATAGATTTTGTTTAAGGGAATGTAATTTTGTCTAGTTCAGAGGGTTTTAAAGATTGTCTTAATCTTAAAGAGTAATGGGACAAAACTGAAGGTTTAAGTAAGCTGAAAAGGGTTTGTGAAGGATTGATCTTGTAAAAAAGGTTTTATGGGTGACTGGGTGAGGTGGCTGACACCTGTATTCCAAGCACTTTGGGAAGCCAAAATGGGTGGATCAGCTGAGGTCAGGAGTTCTGGACCAGCCTAGCCAACATGGTGAAACTCTATCTCTACTAGGAATTCAAAAATTAACAGGGCGTTGTGGCAGAGGCCTGTAATCCCAGCTACTTGGGAGTCTGAGGCAGGAGAATCACTTGAACCTAGGATGCAGAGGTTACAGTGAGCCAAGATCGTGCCATTGACAATAGCAAGACTTCGTCTCAAAAAAAAAAAAAAAATGTTCTGTGGGTATAAGCAAGTTGGCTAAGATTTGAAGGGGATTATTTAGGCTTGCTTTCCCCATAGGTTAAAACATTAAAAGCATACTGATTTGAAGCCAGAATCTGAACCCGTGTGGCCAATTAACAAGACTTTCTTAGACAATTGACCTGTTTAACAAAAATTATAAAGAGTGGCAAGAGGTTTATGAAAATCATACCTTATGGCCAAACTATTTAAAACTGGTTAAATTTATAAAATGTTATTACAAAGCAGCTTTAGCATTAAAGATACACTAATGCAAACATGAAATTTGGTTTTCTCCTTTGAAAAAGACCTTTATGTAATATTAAAAGATAATGAAAGGCTTATGGCCGTGCCTTTAGGTAAATGACAGGGAGAAAGAAAGAGGAGAGAGGAGAGGCAGATTCAACTGACCTCATGCTGTCTTTACTGGGTCTTGTTTAGAAAGCTCATTCTTTCCTCTCTCAGTGAGTATAGAGTTATGCTTTTCAAAAATATTTGAGTTATCATTTTGGCTAAATGAGTGATTTGTGGTGACTCGAAATTCTATTTTTATATCAAGTGCTTTAACCTTTGATAGTTGACAAACTTTCCAAAACCAAATTATAAAGTATATCTATTTCTGGCCTCATACCTTATCTGCCCAGTCCCTGTACAGGGTTCCTGACCTGTGGTGAGTAAAGAGTGTCACTTTCTGACAGACCCAGAAGTCCCAAGTTACCTTGGGACATCAAGAGGAGAGGAATTTACTCAATTCATAGGTATTTGAGAGTACAAACCCATGGCTGGGCTTGGCTTTAAAAAACATCTCATCTGAGATTCCTTTAATAAAACAAAGTTCCCTAAAAGCCAATTAAAAAAAAATAAAACAGTGAAAAATGATTATTCTTGCTGCACTTTATACAAATAAGCCAACTGTTAAATTCTTTAACAGTTGCAGGCTATTAAGATGACCCTGCTACACTTTATACAAATACCCAAGTATAATAAAGCAAATAGGTCTTACCATGGTTTGGCTTTGGTAAAAATGGGAGATTGGAGAGAGAAAAAATTTATAGTTCAAGAACTATGGGACACCTGTTATTTGATTCCAGTCTTATCAGTTGTTTTTGAGTTTTCTCCCATTTAAACTAATCCTGTTTATTCCTGTGAACTAACCAGTGACCTCTGGCTGCTTCCAAGAAGAAACATGAGGGATGGGTAATGTAAAAACCTGAATCGATATTCTAATTCTGGGCACATTTTGGAATTGGCTAGCAACCCCATATCAGCCTGGTTCCAACAACTGCTCAGTTCATCGAAAATCTTCGATTTCGTTTACTTGGGATAATTTTTCTTATTTTGCTTTACTGTTGGGAAATATATTGCTTTTGTATCCTTTGTGTAGGAATGCAGGATAAGCTTATTGAATGTTTTCTTAAACTGAATACGTATTAATCTTTCAGATATAACCTTTTGTCAGAATTCAGTGTTGTGAATGGCCCTCACCATACTAATGCTTTCTGACTGAGCTCCTCTCTACTCTGATTACAAAAGACCCTAATTCTTATGAATATCATTGCCCCTATTCAGCGTGAAGAAGTTACAGAAGATAGATCTTTGTATATCTGCAACCCTTAGGATTAAGGGTTTGCTTATAAAAGGGAGGGGGGAAATGTCAGAGGCATTTGAAACAGAGCAACTTCATCTTGAATACAGGGTGGGTAAAATAAGGCTGAGACGTACTGGACTGCATTCCCAGAAGGTTAGACACTCTAAGCCACAGGATGAGATAGGAGGTTGGCACAAGATATAGGTCATAAAGACCTTGTGGATAAAACTGGTTGCAGTAAAGAAACCAGCCAAAACTCACTAAAACCAAGATGGGGATGACAGTGACCTCTGGGTGTCCTCACAGCTCACTGTAGGCTAATTATAATATATTAGCATGCTAAAATACACTCCCACCACCATGACAGTTCACAAATGCCCTAACAACTTTCAGAAGTTACTCTGTATGGTCTAAAAGGTGGAGGAACTCTCAGTTCTGGGAGTTGCCCACCCCTTTCCTGGAAAATTCATGAATAATCCATATCTCCTTTAGCATATAATCAAGAAATAACAGTGTCCTCAGCTGAGCAACTCAAGCCGCTGCTCTGCCTATGGAGTAGCCATTCTTTCATTTTTTTTTTTTTAAACTTTCTTGATAAACTTGATGATAATAGGATCTTTCTTCTATAGTGTATTGGCATGATAGATTACATTGATTTTTTAAATATTGAACCATATCAAAAAATTTCTTTGTACATGTTGCTGGATTTGGTTTGCTAATATTTTGTTAAGGCTGTTTGCTTATATATTGGTGGGAGAAATTGGTCTGTAACTGTTCTTTTCTTGTAATACCTTATCTGATTTGGGTAAGGAGAAGGCTTGCCTCAATCGGCTCTGTTAGGAAATTTTCCCTCTGCTCCAGTTTCTTTTTGGAAGAGATTGTGAAGAACTGGTATCATTTCTTTTAAAAATAGTTAGTAGAATTTGCCAGTGAAACTATTTAGGCTAGATGCTTTATCTTATAAAAGGTTATTAATAATATATTTAAATTATTTAACAGTTGCAGGCTATTAAGATGACCTATTTCTCTTTGTGTGAATATTAGTGGTTTATATCATTCAAGGAATTTTGTTCATTTCATTTAGTTATCAAATTTGTGGGCATATGTTAGCTAGAAATAAAGTTTTTATTTTCGTTATTCATAATATCAGTAGTAATGACCCAACTTTAATTTAACTCTTTTAAATTTTTATTTGGTATATCTAAAGGTTTATCAATTTTATGACTTCTTTGAAAGAATCAGCTTTTAGTTTTGTTGATTCTCTTTACTGGTTTTCAGTTTCAATTTCGTTGATTTATACTTTAATTTATACTATTTCTCCATCTTGCTTTAGGATTATATTGCTTTTCCTTCTTGAGTTTGTTAAGGTAGAAGCTGAGAAATATGGCTGTAGATCTTTATACTTTTCTAATACATGCATTCCATGCCATAATTTTTTCTCTAATCATTATTTCTGCTATTCCACATGTTTTGATAAAAAGCACTTATAGTTTTTGTTTAAAATATATTTTAATTTTTCTTGAGACTTCTTTGACCAATGTGTTATTAGAAGTATGCTTTTTTTTTTTTTTTTTCAAAATTTGGAAATTTTTTTGGCTTGTTTTCTCTCATTAATTTCCAGTTAAATCCCATTGTGTTCTCGGGATATACTTTATATAATTTATCTTCTTTTAAAATTTGTAATGTGTGTTGAGTTTCCCAGATTGTGGTTTTTCTTGTGAATGTTCCTTTTGAATCTGAGGACAATGTATACTCTGCTGGTGTTGAATTTAGTGTCTATAGATGTCAATTAGATAAAACTGATGCCAGTGCTCTTAAGGTCAACTATAACCTTACTCATATTATGTCTGTCTGATCTACCAATTACTAAACTAGAAGTGTTGGGAGTCTTCCACTATCATTGTGGACTTGTCTAGTTTTCTTGCAGTTATACCAATTTTTGCCTCCTGTATTTTGAACTCTGTTGTTAGCTGCAGACTCCTTAAGGATTGCCATGACTGCTCGGAGAAGTAATCCCTTTATCAGTTTAAAGTTTCCCTCTTTATCCCTGATAATTTTCATTGTTCTAAAGTCTGTTTTGTTTGAAATTAATAGAGCTGTGACAAATTTCTTTGACTAGTATTAGCATAGCATATCTTTCTTCATTCTTTCACTTTTAATCTAGCTGAATCTTTACATTTAATATTGATTTCTTGTAGATAACATACCCAGTTTTAAAATTTCTGTCTTTTAATTGGTATATTTAGATCATTTACATTTAAAGTGATTATTGATTATATTTTAATAAATAGTTCAAGTAAGTTGTCCCATATATTTCTTGGGTGATACTTACATCAAAACATCACAAAATACTATTCAAAATTCAAATTTAATTCAGCTCCTTGTAATTTTTAATAAATTTATTAGAATAGCTTGTTTATCATTGTTTTCTATTTTTTTATACTTATTTTTTGCTTCTTTTATTTTCTCTTTTTTTGGCTTTCCCTGGTTTTAATTGAGCATCTTATATTGTACTATATCTCCTGTCTTAGTATATCAGTTATACTCCTTAAAAATATTGGTGATTTCCTTAGAGTTTGTGAAAGTTACATCTTTAGAAATTTTCCCACAGTTCTTGGATGTTCTGCTGTGCTTTTTCATTGTTTAATGCTTTTTCTCTTGAAATTTAGTTTGAGAAGTATCTATTGACTTATATTCAAGCTCATTTATTTCTTTGTACTATGCAGTCTATCAAGTGAATTAAAATCATTATTTCTGTTACATATTTTTGATTTCGTGATTTTTTTTGCTTTTTTCTTACTGTTTCTATACATTTGTTTCCATTAACCACCTCTTCTTGCATATTTTCTTTTTTCCGCTAGAATTATTAACATATTGTTATAATTAAATCTTTGTCTGATTATTGCAAAATTTATGCCATATTTTAGTCTTGTTCTGATGCTTGCTTTGTCTCTTCAGTTTGAGATTCTTCATGTCTCTTGTTATGACTGTAACTGCTTTGTTGAACTCTGAGTATGCTGTTTCAAGTATTAGAAATTGCAATAAAAAGGACTCCAGTGTGAGGTTTTATGCTAGTCTGGTTAGGATGTAGTCTGTGTTTAAGGTTTGATGTAGCTGTAGGTGAGAGATGCTTCAAATTCCTCTAGTGCCCTTGTCTTCCCTATTGTTTCTGAGCTTTGCTAAAATTTCTTCCTCAGACAAAGTCCAAGTCTTGCAGTTCTTTGAGCCCTGTTGTGGCAAGTTGTAGAGGAAGGGAAGTGTCTACAATCTTATGACTAAATCTTTTAGTGGGTGTTTGTTCCTGGTCTATGTCCTTAACTATTGTTTCTTAACCCTCATTCTCATATTTAAAAAGACTAGAAGGGGCTAAAGTCAGGTAAATGACCTTCTCCAAGTGGTATAAGGCTCTGGCATAGTCTGGCAGGTAGGTCTTCATTATCTAGAAGGCTATGGGAGTTCGCACATTTTATAATGATTACTTTGCCCTGCCTAATCCAGAGCCACGAGGGGATCTTGCTCAAATCTTTACTGTAGTAACCCAATAAGGTCCTGCAGATAAAGCCTGTCTTTCCCCTAAAATTGTGAGCCTCTAAAGACTCTTACTCTCATAATAGTCCACATGTAGCTTTCAGCAATTTGTGAAAATTACTGTCCACGTGTTCCCACTCATTTATGACTCCAGTGGTTCTGTTCCAGGTAAGCAGATCTTGGCTGTAACTCTGGATCTCTGGATTCACATATCTTTCCAGATTTTCAGAGAGAAGTATACCCAGATTCTCTCATGGGTTTAAAAATAGCTATTAATTTTCAGGTTTTTTTATTTGTTTTTCATTTTTTTACTCATTGAAAATATAACTTCTAGGTCTTTACAGGTCAGAGCAGGATTCTGAAATCCTGCCCCCCATCATCGTTACACATGAGCATTAGGGTTGATCTCTTTTTGTGTCTGCAGACAGAAGAAGAATCTGTGCATACAATATCTGCTTCTGTTGAGAGTTTTAGGCTGCTGTTATTCATGGCAGAAGGCAAGGGCGATCTGGTGTGTGCAGATATCACATGGTGAGACAGGAAGCAGGAAAGCAAGGTGGGAAATGCCAGGCTCCTTTTTTAACAACCAACTCTCTCAGGAACTAACGGAGGGACGACTCAGTCAAACCCTCCCTCGGGGTCATTAGTCTATTTATGAAGGATCTGCCCCATGAAGTAAATCCCTCCTACCAGACCCTGCCTCCAAAATTGGGGATCAAATTTCAACATACCATTTGGAGAGGACAAATGTTCAAATGATTTGGGAAGCCTTTTTTTTTTTTTTTTTGGAAATACATTTATATTTAATTACGTTTTTATTGTTTTTGCTATTTTTAATCTTCAGCCATCAGATAAAGTCCAGCCTTTCTTTAGCCCTGTTTTACCTCTTTCTTTCATGAAGTTCCAGCAGAAAGTGAGGTCCCAGTATCAATCAAAGAAGTGAGAGGTAAGTGAACGTGAATTGGAAGTGGGCTTTGAGGTCATGCAGTTACATTTTCCCTTTTTATGAAGAAAGGTTCTGAGACTTGAGAAAAAGGCCAAAATTCATGTAAGGGGATTTGACTTCTCAGTGAAAAAGTTGGGGGTATTGAGCCTAAGTTTTCCGAATCTTTTTCTATTCTTGGTGATATAGGAGCATAGCTCCAAGGGAACAGCTAATTTATTAAATGGTTTCACATAACCAATGGTAATATACAGAATTCTTATGTTTTTGTGGTTCCTAAGGGATCACCTCTTTTTAATTGAACATTACACCTTCTTATTAATAGAGCATTGAAAATATATGAGAAGACATTTGGACTCTGCAGAACTGTCTCCATGACAGTCAGTAGTAATGTAGGTCACATTTTGATCCAAACATTAATTGACAGTGTCCTTTAATGTGCATTTTGGGGCTCAGGTAGTAGCAGTGAGGAAAACTCATTATAAGCCCAGGAGGAGACAGTGTGCAGCTCTGTGACATGCCATCTGATGTTCGAAAGGGGTTTTCACTGAATCCAGGAAGCTTTGCCCGAGGATAAAACTACCCTTTCACCAGCGTATGTGGGGGGAAGGCTGCAGTGGTCCATGGAAGTGCCCTCAGGCAGTGGGGTCCCTGTCACCTGCAGTATTATCCAGGCTTTGAAAAGCACTTCTTTCTCTTTTCTTTTAGGATCTAAACCTTTCGTTCTCACTTTGTCCACCAAGGAAAACTGACGAGCATTATTCTCATGTCTCAGTTTTTAAAAGTGCTTCCTGTTTGACAGATTTCCTTGTTCCCAGCTTAGTGTGTAGAAATGTTACTCTTTGGAAGTCTGCATCAATAAAAATCATTTAAATTTCTTTCTCAAGTTTCTGTGTCAGTTGTGGGCCTACCAACAATGTCCTAGCGCATAGATAAATAGCAACAACTATATGTTGCTTCTCCAAAGGACTGCTCAAATGTCAATGAAATGAATTGGAAATCTGTTTTTGAAATTGAAGAAAAGAACTAATGGGATTTTTAAAATCATTTTAAGCAAAAGACTAGTAGATAAAACTTAAGGTTCTAATGCTTCATCACTGTTAATTCGTGGACAGTAGATAAACCATTTGAACAGCAGTGCATGATAAAAGCAAACAGATGCCTATACAAAAGTATTTTAATGGACTACTGTAAGGTTTAATTTTTTTTAATTGTTTTTATGCTCATTTAATTAATTTTCTTGAGCACTCACTATTATGGTTTAGGTTCTCCCAGAAGCTTATTTGAGAGGTTGTTTCAAGAAACATTGGTAGAAAATTGGTGAAGTGAGACAAGGAAGAGGGAGAAGCCAGTGAGGAATTCATCATTAAGCCGGTTACCCATCTGGAGATTCAGAGTTATCCTACCTAAAGGCATGAAAGTGAGGGTATTTATCCAGTCACTTCCTCCACGTTGAGGGATGTTAATTCCAAGGTACTTGTAGCTTGCCTTCTGCAGCTAAGCTGTTGTACTCCTATAGTCAGCAGAAAGCCCTCAGCCACAGAGGCCACTGACACCCTAGGCTGATGGCCCTCAAAGTGCAGATGCAAAACTAGAAGCATCAGCAGCACCTGGAAACTTGTTAAAAATGCAAAATTGACTGGGTACAGTGGCTCATGCCTGTGCCAGCAACGTTGGAAAGCTGAGGTGTGTGAATCACGAGGTAAGGGAGTTAGAGAACAGGCTGGCCATCATGGTGAAACCCCGTCTCTACTAAAAATACAAAAATTTAGCTGGGCATGGTGGCAGGTGCCTATAATCCCAGCTACTCAGGAGGCTGAGGCATGAGAATCTCTTGAACCTGAAGGGCGAAGGTTGCAGTGAGCTGAGATTACACCACTGCACTCCAGCCCAGACGAGAGAGTGTGACACTTCATCTCAAAAAAAAAAAAAAAAAAAAAAAAGCACAGTTTTCTCTGCTCCCTTCCTTAAGATCTACCTCTCATTGCAGTGTATTTTCTATTTTGATTGTTACTGGTTGCTCTCCACATCTGCTGCACAGCTCTCATTTTGGGGTGACATTTTACCATTTCATAGTGTAAAGACTGTTTCCTGAGTTCTAGAACTTCTACTTTCTGGGAGTACTCTTTAGATTTAGATTATTTTAAGTAATTTTTTATTGTGATATAATTTTAGCCTGACATGGTATCTCACATTAGTAATCCTACTGTTTTGGGAGACAGACGCAGCAAGATCACTTGAGCCCAGGGGTCTGAGATCGGCCTGGACAACACAGCAAGACCCTGTATCTACAAACAAATGAAAATATTAGTCATGTGTGGTGGTACATGTCTAGTCCTAGATACTCAGGAGGCAGAGGTGGGTGGATCACTTGAGCCCGTGTTTGAGGCTGTAGTGAGCTATGATCTTACCACTGTACTCCAGCCTAAGTGGCAGAATGACTCTTCAAAAAAATGAGAAGAGGCAGGCTTGGTAGCTTACTCCTGTAATCCCAGCACTTTGGGAGGCCAAGGTGGGTGGATCACAAGGTCAGGATGTCCAGACCATCCTGGCCAACATGGTAAAACCCCATCTCTACTAAAATGGAAAAGATTAGCTGGGCATGGTGGCGCATGCCTATAGTCCCAGCTACTCAGGAGGCTGAGGCAGGAGAATCGTCTGCACCCAGGAAGCGGAGGGTGCAGTGAGCAGGGATTGCACCATTGCACTCCAGCCTGGGTGACAGAGTGAGACTCCATCTCAAAAAAAAAAAAAAAATACGAGAAGAATAATTTCAAACAGATAAAAAATGTACTAGAGTGGAAGAACAGACTCTCATAAATCCTTTGACTAGATTCACTAGCTAGTTACAGTTTGTCCAATTGGCTTTATCTTCTTTTTCTACCTCATCCTCTGTGTCTGTGTACAAATATGTCTAAAGCAGACATATGATATTCAAGATATTCACATATTACATATAATAAAGATGGTGATAGTGTTGCCTTCATATAATTTTATTTTTTATGACTTAGGTAGAGATTAACTTTATTTTTATTACCTTGGAATGCTGAGAAATACATGGTTGGAAGTGCACTCTAGGATGAATAATGAACTCTGGGTTTAGGACGTTCCTCACACCCATCAATATTTTAATTTCACCTGCTACATCGTCTAAGTATAGTGCACCCCAGTGAAATGTTGACAGAACAACTGAATTCGCAGTATTATTATTTCCAGGTGCAATGACTAGGAACAATTTTCTACTTTTATTTTTCTTTGCTCTAGCAATTGAAAAAATTCTAATTTCTAATATAAAATAATATATAAAAAAAGGCATAGGGTTTCCTCTCATTTTAATTGAGCGAATACATAGAAAAACAATCTATAATGAATACAGAAAAACATAGAGGCCAGAAGAAAATAGAAGGGTGAGAAAAATCTTTTGAGAGGCTTTGAATTATTATCTATAAATGGGGAAGGTGACTTTCTTCTTCCTGTTAGAACTTCCTCCAATATTTTGTGCATTACTGTTATCTCTAGTGGGGATAGTTAAATCTGTATTTATAGGAGAAAGTTATTTCTCACAGAGAGGTACAATTTTTTCATGCTTCATGTCTTAGTTACAGCGGTTGGCACTAGTAGGAAGAGGCTATAAAAATGTGCCAGGGTGTAACTGGTGCCCTCTCTGCTGTAAGAAAGCCGCAAGGCATATCTCATGCATCGTGCTCAGAGGATTGAGAGCACAATCCTCTCTGACAAAAAAGAAGTTCAGAGTTGATGGCATTGCTCAACTGAGAGCATCCCTAACTTTTCAAGGCACTTTATGCCCATTCAAAGATGTTAGTAACATTTAATGGTGTTTAAAGGCTACTTTTCAAATAACATAAGCCTTAATTTGTTCTTTAAACTGAAGTGCTGCTACTTATTAAATTTTGAGAGGCACCGTAGATAAATAGAGATATTTAAACAGTATATTTGGAGGTGACCGAAATACATATTGAAACTTTTAAAAAGTTTTAAGACTTCTAAAAGCAGATTTAACACATAAAACCACCAGATCCTAGAAACTAAAAACATTTTTTCTAGGCATGTTCATCTCCAAAGTATGGTTGCACAGATGATGCACTGAAATATGGTTAAAATATAACAATATTGATTTTCATATTTATGATTAGCCTTTTATTTATTACTCCTAATTTTTATTTTGAAAAGCTTAAGATATATAACACAAAAATCATTACATATAACCAAAAGAAACAACCATATATCTTTACATAGATTTGTGAATTATTTACATTTTGCTACATTTTCCTCATCTCTATATATGTAATTTTAAAAATTATTGGTGTTGAACTGTTTAAGAGTTGCCAGCATCAGAGTACCAAAAACTTGCATACTTAATTGTGCATCTCTAAAGAATAAGGATATTTTTCTATACAATCACAATATAAGGGTAATGTTCAGGAAATTGACATTGATATAGTGCCAATTGTCACCATCAAGTGTTTTCTATTTGTTTCTTTTATATAAAGCATTAATCAAAAATCATGTGTGCCATTTATATGTTTTGTCTGAGTTACTTATCACAGCCATCCTTGTCAGCATGAAGTGGTACCTAATTGTGATTTGTTTGCATTTCTTTAATGACAATGTTGAGCATTTTTCCTGTCTTTATTAGCCATTTGTATATTCTTCTGGAAATATGTCTGTTCAAATCTTTTAAATTTCCTTAACTCCCTCATCAAAATAAATTGACTGTAACTGTAAGTGCTTTGGTTGGTATTGTCTTTAATTTGGCCTCTAAATTATATTCCATTGATCTATATGACTATATTTAAGCCATTACCACATTGCCTTGATTACTGTAGTTTTGGAGTAAGTTTGAAGTCAGAAAGTGTGCGTTCTCCAATTTTGTTTTCCTTGTTACTAGATTGTTTTGAGCATTATGAGTCATTTACATTTCCATATGCATTTTTTATTCAGCTTATCAATTTCTGCAAAAATGGAGGCTGAGATTTTAAGAGATCTCTAATCAATTTGGAGTGGGTGGGTATTGTTATTTAAACAATATTGAGTCTTCAAATCTATGAAAGTACAATATCTTCCATTAAGTTAGGTCTTCTTTAGTCAATGAAGTTATTTTTGTTTTCAATGTGCAAGTTTCTCTTATTAAATTTATTCTCAAGCATTTTATTTTTGATACCATTATAATGAAAATTGCTTTCTTTATTTCATTTTCAGAGTATTCATGGCTAGAATGTAGAAATAGAATTAATTTTGTACATAATGCTGAAAACACTTGTTAGCTTTCTAAATATAGTTTTTGAAGATTCCATAAGATTTCCTATTAACAAAATTATGTCATATACTACTAGAGATAGTTTCACTATTTCCTTTATGATCTGGATGCCTTTCATTTCCTGTGGTTACATTAGGATAAATATTTTTGGCAGGCAAACCACATAAGTGATGTATTGCTGCTCTCAGTATGTCTCAACAGGATAAATCATATCAATTTGTCACTTTTTTGATGATGTTCAATTTGATCATTGGGCTAAAATGGTGTCCCTCAGATATATTCATTATAATGACAAACTTTTCCTCTTTCCCCTTTAAAAATAAGTAACCTATGGAGAGATTCTTGGACACAGTTTTTTCACATTTCTAGCTTTGAAAGTTTTACATACATAGAATAGACAATAGTGCATTAATATAATTTAATGTGCCATTCTTTTCTGATCATTCACTTTGGAGCAAAAAATACATTCATTTTGGGAGTACATGTCAAAAATAATTTTATTAATTGGGTATACAAATGAAGATGTTTAGAAACCAGTATTCTAGAAGTCCAATCCCTCTCTTCTCCATTCCTTTTAATTGTGTGTTGCTTGTTTTTATCCTGGACCTCAGAATCTTGGCTTTTTACTGGAAACTTCCCAGGTGTCCTGACTTCTTTGAGTTTAGGGATGCTACAGGTTCCCCTCTAGATTTTGTGAACATCACTCCTCTGCTTGTGTCAGTTGACATTTTCCTGCCCATTCATTTTTAAAAATCTCCTATTGCCTTGTTCAGTTCCGACCTGTTCCCACCTCATTCATTCCTCCCATCCCCTCAACTGTATACACACAGACACATAGGTACACATTGCATTGGTTAGGGTTCCCCTGACAGACAGAACCAGTAGGATATGTATATAGATATATGGGAGGGGATTTATTAAGAAAATAGGCTCACAAAGTTATGGAGTTTGAGAGGTCCCACAATAGATCATCCGCAAACTGGAGACCCTGGGATGCTAGTGATATGTCTCAGTCTAAGACTCTCAGAACCAGAGAAGACCTAATGACTTAGGGGTCTGCTGGAGCAACTCCTGGAGTCCAAAGGCCAGGAGCCTACAGTTCTGATGTCCAAGAAAGAGAAGGAAGAGTGTGTCCCAGCTCCAGTACATAGATGGATACATTTGCCTTTCCTCTGTTTTTGCACCCTGCCCCCATGCCGATTGGATATGGCTCATCCACATTGCACGTTAAAGGCACATCTTTCCCACCTAGTCCACTCAGATTCACATGCTAATATCCTCTGGAAATACTCTCACAAACATACCCCAAAATTTGCTTTATGAACTTTCTAGGTATTACTAAATCCAGTCAACTTGACATCTAAATTAACCATCACACGCATCAGAGAGCCCTCCCTGCTCCCATTGCTTAGCTTCAGGAAAGAACTATCTTTAACCCCTGGGTTTCTTCTTTCCTGAAAGAGAACTAAACACACTGATTATATTTGAGCCTCTAGAGCCTTTTGTGAAGTTCAAGAAGAAATTTATTTGGATCAATAATGTGTTTTTATATAATTACATTTTATACAGATGTAAAACTAGTCACATTCTTTTCTGGTCATTCATTTTGGAGCAAACTAATATATATATAGTAATTGTCCTGAGGTTAATTTAAGGCTGCTCATGCTTTTCAAACAAATGTTTGATAAATTTATCTCAGTATGATAATGAATGCTACAGTTCAGAAAACACAATTTAACACAGAACCAAGGTATAAACTCCTGGGACACTCTAATGTTCCAATGCTTCCATAAAAAAAGAAAGCCAGCCCATCCATTCATTTACTCATATAAGATTCACTGAGGCCCTTTTAAGTGCCAGACACTGTAGCAGGCAAAAGAGTACAAACATGAAAGACACTCCCTGGTCTTTCTGAAACACAAATAGACAGATTAGAAATTAATAGATGTTGTGATATACGTAGATAACATGGCCTGTCAGTACAGCGGAGGAGACCCTTGTATCACCTGCAGAGAGCAAGTATCCTGGACATACGTGTATGTAATTAGGATATCCTGGAGACGCATTTTAAACTTGGACATAGGTGGTGAATAGGACATGGCAATTGGAATGGATGTGAGCGAGGAGGAAAGAGCATGTTCAAGCCCAGCGGTCTTTCACTTTGTATTTTCAGAACCTACAGTAAAACTGCTTTGGATAATAATTCTTTTTAGAAAAATATTCTGATAAAGCTATCTTTGAGAATTGTTTTGCTCATTTTTAAAATTTTGATCTCTGGATTCTACTACTTTAAGAATCTGCTTCATTCCTCCTATCCCTTTGATAAAATGAAAAAAGTTGTAAAACTTGACCTGGCAGCTGTATGCATATATTATAATTTCATTGATGTTTTCTGTTCGTCAATGTGATGTTCACTTAGGGTGATGTGCTGAGTAGCGTCTTCTTTCCTGTGTTTTCATCAAAGTTGAAAGTTAATTTCAAATAGTTTGGGAATAAAGTACGGGAGGAAGTCATGAGAAAGAATGCAAGAAGAAGAGTGAGGAACGGTATGAGAGGCGGCTTTTGGTCCAAGCCACAAAGTCTACTTTTATTCCAAAGGAAGTAGAACCATTGTGGGGGCACAGTTTACTAAGCAATATTGTTTACTTAGTAAATCACTATTGAAGAATGTCCTGAACTCAGAAGCATTAATAGAACTACCATCATTTCTGTTTTATTGCATGCCTGTGCTAGACATTCTTAAAAGTTTCAGAAAAATAAAAGACAAATTTCCCCCAAATTTCAAGTATTTTTTAAAATGCTTACAAATATACATTGAGGAAAAAAGGAAAAATGTAGGGCTGGACGGTTTCCCTGCTAGTTTCTAACAGCTGCATTATTAGGATCCTGACATTCGAAGCCTCAAAAATGAGTGTTGAGCATCATTCACTCTCACAGGATGGTGCGGGTTTGGGCGTGGATGAGAAAATTCATAAGTCAAGTCACATTCTTCCACAGTCCTTCAGATTTGGTCTTTTGAGCAAATCGATTTGGTTTTTGCTCATATTCCTTATTTTCCAGGTTGAAGTAACTTGGTTGTGCTATTATTAAATCAATAGCTTAATTATTAAGTTTAATTAATTAGTAATTTAATCGTTGTTAAAGTATTTAAAATGTAAACGCAATGCTTTTTCTTACCAAGTACCATATTGACAACTCTGGTTGACACATTCAGATGACTTGCTTAAAATAAACATCTATGAGAGTGTGAGAAGTGAATGGAACATCTTTGAGTTGGTTGAATATGAATTTGATCCAATGCATAGGAACATCAGCCAATGACACTCATTTGCAAAATTCCAAGTTGTGATACCAAAATAGCAGTAAAATAATATTGTGATTAATTTCTGTTTTAGCTAGTGCATAACTTATTTAAAAAATTTGTTCTGGGTATGTGTCTGAAAATGTTTATTCTCAGGAAAATTATGTCCACAAATATATCTCCTTTTAAAAAAATATTATGTACACACACACACACAGCATTATACACATATATATAGCATATATAACACATATACATTATAGTGTATGTGCATATATATATATCTACATTCATACACTTTGTATATATGTGCATACTTACATATATTTACATATACACAATATATATGTACATCCACATGTATTCTAAACTTTGGGAAGCAGTCTTTGTGCAAATGAAGCAGGAGCTCAAGAATAAAGGGCGTGGTTGCACACTTCAACCTTGGGACAGAAGACTGCTGTTTTTTAGGTAGCAGATTATTGGGGTCTTGTTCAAGCTTAGCGGACTTTCAGTTTGTGTTCTTAGACCCTTACGATAAAACAGCTTTGCATAGTAATTCTTATTTAAATAATCCTAATGAAACCATCCTTGAGAATTGTTTTACTCATGTTTTTATTTTGAGCTCTAGATGCCGTCTACCATGATAATCGGCGTCATCCTCTTATCTCTTTGTTATAATGTAAAGAGTTATAAAAGTTGGCCTGGCAGCTATATGCATATGGTATAATTTCATCCATATTTTCTGTTCCTCAGTGTGATGTTCAGTCAGGGTGATGTCCTGGGTAACTTCTTTCCTGTTTTTTCATCTATTTAAAACATCTCAACAACATTCTTTTATTTCTTGAATAACATATCATTTAATCGTTTTTCAAATTGTGAAATTGTCACTTCTAAAATGTTATATTTTCTCTTCTCCCAGTTTTATCTTCCAAAATTCTATCCTTTTTAGAGCTGATCTTAAATAAGTTATTTTGCTTCATACTAATGGGAAACCTCAAGCCGTCTTGTTTCTACATCTCAGATTTAGCATTTCTCTTACTTTGGTTTTTGCTTTAACTTTTATATACAGAATAAGTTCTTCTCAGTAGCCGTGGAAGCTATTCTTCCTGGACAGAGAAATGCCTAGTTAATGGAAGAAGCATGTGTTCTCATAAGGAAATGAGGCAATATTCCTCATTTTGACTCTTCATCTGATAGGTAAATGGTGATTACAAAGCATCCATTAACACCATAATTATTTACAAACACCAGAACTTAGTAATTGATAATGGATCCAAATATAGCCAGTAATGTTTTCTGCCTCACACCAGGAGGCACGGGAATGTTTCCCTCACTTTAGTTATGCGTTCAGTTTGCCACAGGTTATGGATAGATGGGCACTTCAATTGAATTTATCACCTGCTGATTTTGGAGAGATACAGATTAAGGATGTTTACTGCTGCACTTAACTCCACTTGTCATATTTGAAGTCTAGTCATAGTTTGTGTCATCGGTTGTGCAGGTACCATATTCTGGACACACTTTTCAGAACTTTGTATGCATCTTCCATACTTACAACATCTTATGAGCCAGATCATGATTTTGTCTGACATGTTATTTTCATTTTTTCTTCCGTGTTAAATAATTGTCCCTTAACAGAACTTCGTAATTCTATAGCAAGAACTCAGTCTTGCTCATTCTATAGAATAAAGTATTTGAAAGTGATGAATACAGCAAAACTAGTCTTGGTAAATTTCATTAAGTATGCGGTAGTTCCTGGAACAGAGTAGAAGATCAGTAAGTGGCCAGGCACAATGGTTCACTCTTGTAATCCCAGCATTTTGAGAGGCCAAGGCAGGTGGACCACCTGAGGTCAGGAGTTTGAGACGAGCCTGACCAACATGGTGAAACCAGTCTCTCCTAAAAATACAAAAAATAATTAGCCTGGCATGGTGGCACACGCCTGTAATCCCAGCTACTCAGGAGGCTGAGGCAGGAGACTCTCTTGAACCCTAGGGGCAGAGGTTGCAGTGAGCCGAGATCACACCATTGCAGTCCAACCTGGGCAACAAGAGCGAAATTCTGTTTCAAAAAAAGTTGAATGTATTTGAATAACAGCTAAGTCTTGAACATTTCTTTTTAGATCCTGAAATACAATTCCTTTCTGCCTAATAGCATATCTAAAGCCCTTTATTTTCTATTTGAGACTAGTAACAGAATATTATATCATAAGGTAGCATTTGCTATATCACCTAGTAAAAATAGAAATGCATGTTTGCTGACTAGACTGAAATTCTAGAGGGCCTGGACCCTGTTATTTTTCTTTGCATATTCAGTGCCACTATAATAGACACACTACTTTAATTCACATTTCGCTTAAGCAAACTAGGTAATATTTTATTAGAATATAAATCTGCATTGTGTGGATCACATTTGTTAAGTCCCTTTGGGAGCTACAGAAAATCTAGAAATAGTTTCCTTGGCCGGGCATGGTGGCTCATGCCTGTAATCCCAGCACTTTGGGAGGCTAAGGCGGGCGGATCATGAGGTCAGGTGATCGAGACCATCCTGGCCATAGTGAAACTTCATCTCCACTAAAATACAAAAAATTAGCCAAGTGTGGTGGTGCGTGCCTGTAGTCCCAGCTACTCAGGAGGCTGAGGCAGGAGAATCACTTGAATCCGGGAGACAGAGGTTGCCGTGAGCCGAGATCGTGTCACTGCATTCCAACCTGGCAAAAGAGCAAGACTCCATCTTAAAAAAATAAAAATAAATAAATAAGAAATAATTTCCTTGACTATGACACTTGCTCTACTTAAATCGTTTCAAGTTCCCATATTATAACAATGGGTTATATTCTATATCTCCCTTTAGGAGATGAGAATGTCTGAAAAGATTTTCACTTTTAATAAGCATAATTGGTTTTAGAAAAAGAAAAGTTATTCTTGATTTTTTTCAAAAACTACATGTCAAATATTAAGTTTATTCAATGATATTTAATTCTTGAAGAAATAGCTGTAGAGACACTTTTACTATTTCTATTTATTCTTAAATATGGCTATAAAGCCTGAAAAGCATTACTGAATTAGCTTTTTGATAACTAGCAGTTTCGTTGGGATATGGCAGTCATGGACAGCAGAATACGCCCTATCACAAGCAGCATCTGTGAAAAATAAATGCATAGTAAATTTGAGATCTAAGAATTTTGCTGGGCTGTCCAATGACTTTTTGAATCAGGATATAAACCATGACCGATATTTCTCTGACATGTGCAGTCACTTCCGTATATAGTTATCACATTTTTCTGTGTGTTCACTTGTAATTCATCAAGAGCTGTTACATATCTAAGGGAAATTTTATTGAAGAACAGATACATTTAGCCAATATTCAAATATAAATTGTCACTGGAAATTGAAAATCTAATTTTTTTAAATCTTACAGAATTCTAAAGAATAGCCCAATTTCTTTCTGCAAGAAAGAGCGTATTCCTGCCCCTCACCTATCTAAGAAGAGCCTGGCGGGGTTCTGAGCTGAGCTTGGTGGCAGAATTCCATATGCTTCACCTGGGCCAAGCACAGCACAAGGAGGCAAGGCCTGGAAGGATGCAGCCCCAGGCATTGGAGAGGCCTTCCCAATGACACATGGATATGCAGCAATTATGAGAAGAGAACTGAGATGGTCTGGAGGGCAGGCTTTTTCAGCCTGGGCACTATTCACATTTTGGCTAAATAATTCTCTGTTAGGGGTAGCTGTCCTGGCCATTATAGGATGTTTAGCAGCACCCATCTTTTGTATCTCTATACACTAAATGTCAGCAGCACCTTTTTCCCAAGTTGTGGCAACGCAAAAATGTGTACAGATATTATCAAGTACCCACTGGCGAACAAAATTAGTCCCGTCCCCACCCTGAGAAAGCCTGCTCTAGGGGATGGCAACTTGAGAGATCAGCCAAAAGGGGCTGTGGGGCACAGAGTGTGGAAGCATTCCCTGAGCTAATAAAGTGAAACCTCACCAGATTGTTTTTTATCATGTTTCAGACCTCAGCGATGACGGAAAGACAGTGCTTAAATAACCAATGGCATACCAGGAATGTTTGTTGCTTCCTATGTTAATGAAAACTGAAAAATGTTAATACGCGAAATTGACAGGATATGTTCCATACATTATGGATGTAATAAAATATGAATAGGTAATACTTGACAAAAGTGTCCCAGGCACAATTTGGTTTGGGACATAAAGAGAGTTTTCAAAGCTATATACTATGAACCTATAAATGTAGCTTGTTCCTCAAACTTACTTGACCACACTTTACCTAGAAAAAATTACTATCATAAAATATAATGATATAAGGCAATTTTTGGCTGTTTTTATACTTTATCTTGGAATGACAATTCATGAAACAATTCCATACCCACTCATTTATTTTATACTTGTAGAAGAAATGTTACATCATTGAGAAAGTATTAATATTTTTAATTATTGATCTACAAATAAAAATACTGTGTTTGAATAGGAGAACATTAGTAGGGAGCTCAGCATCTATATCAAGTCTTTCTGATTCTATGTCCATGGTTCTTCCAATGCCACACAGATTCTGGGCAGAGTACTAATCAATATTTAGCAATTTAGCTCAAAATTTTTGTTTGCCTTTGTTCCCGTAGTGTCTTCACAAGCCATACAAACACTTAAAGTGCCAGAAAGCTATCCAGTCAATGAAGATTTAATATAGCCACATTACTATTATTATCATTGTTATTAATGTCCTATTGGTAAACTTCTTGAAGTGTGCATGTAGACACACACACATACACAGAATGGTTTTAAATAAATAAAATAAGAAATACCAAATGTTCATAGAATTGAAAAGGCTGGGAATGTACACCTGTATTTTTAATTTACAAAGAAGGAACTGTTCCAAGGAAAACCGATTTCTTTACTTCATGGTCTTTCCCACATTTCTTTTCTCCTCCTGAAAAAAATAAATGTTGGCTCTCACTGAATTAGTTTTAATATATTTACAATATATGTGAGCTCTGTGTATTTCGAGAGAAAATGTAAATCCCATCTGAAATCACATTTGGTTATAATTTGAAAGAGTATTTCCTATGCAACTAATAAACAAATAAACAAATCAGTTTGATCCACTGGGCAGATAATATTGAGAGAGAATGTGTTTTTATGAAACGAAATTCATTTTTGGTATGGAAGTTCTTCTTGTGGAAGGAGCGCATGGAGAATTTCTGTGTCCTGTGTACGGCTCTGAGCCTCTTTCATGTAGCACGTTTCCCCGGCTGAGAGCTGAAAGAGGGTAGAGTGAATCTCAGTGGATCAATTAACAGAGGGACCTGTCCTTCAACAGCAGAAGATCTATTTCAGGATTTGCATATCACTGAAAAAAATTACAAAGCTGAGATAAATACAAGCCCGATAATAACTCACTGCAGACTTGGCTTCATTCCTAGATTTCCTTGGCTGTTTGTCCTAATAAAGTGTCTCCATGGCACTTAGGGCAGGAAGGTTATTAGTAGCTGTCAATCAAAGGAGGGAGTAGGCATCCGCAGGAGGAGGAAGAGAAGAGAGGTGACATTCATCCTCTCTTCTCACTGATATTGGGTATAAAAGTCATTCAGAGCAAGTGGTTAAAAAGGGACAGGTCCCTCTTCATCCCCATGGAAAAAAGAAAAGCTGCCTTGGTTACCAACAATTTAATAATAAAACGAAATACATCAATCATCTTTTTTTCTATCTTATTGATGCCTGAACGTCCATTAATGCTAAGGAAATGAAGGACATATGAAAGAGATCTTCATAGGGGGCTCTTGGCTTAATATTGTTTTTTTTTTTTTTTTTCTGTTTCCATGAAATGCATACATATCGAGGCTTAAAGTTAAAAAAGAAAATTTTCATCGTTATCAAACATCTCTGGGTTTTATTTTTGGTACATTTTTTTAATGTTGGAATTTTTCTTACAGCATATCAAGTGAATGCCTTGAGGAAAAGAAATCAGGTAGCAAAACTAAAACATATTTTTCAAGTTCATTTAAATCAGATACAGTGATTTTGACTTTACCAGGTTGATACTCAAAAGCTACCTATATAGCAATTAATTGATATTTTAAAGGTATTTAAATTATTGTACCATTTTCTTAATTAAAGTATATCTACTGCTTGAGCACATCGTCTCTCTATATGCATATTTTCATAAGTAACAGAGTCCATAGAGTGCTAATTGATATCCTGGTCTCCAGACAATACTTTACTAAATGAAATGACAATTATAACCAATTAAAATTCACTTTACATACTACTTCACCTATTTGGTATGTATTATGCATGAAGACGGAGAGTACATTGCCTCACTGCTCAGGATTTCTGTGTGTCTCAGAAATTGATGGACAGCTCCAAGAACTTCCTTTTAGTGCGTTTTTTCCCCTTAAACCAGGGGTCACTTGGGGGCTTATCAGAAACCCTGTATTTGGGTGTTACTTAGATTAAATAGCTAATAAGGGCTGTTATTTGTTGCAGATTGAGGCTTTTTTCATATTTGCCTAACGTACATCAAGAGCACTTCTCTGCGGAACTACTCTTGTGAAGAGTTTTTTTTTTAAATAGATATGCTACTTTCTAATTACATAGCCTATTCTTCTGCTTCTAGCTGCAAGATATCCTACATAAATACTATTCATATCTACACTTCATCATAACAGTTACATATTAACCTGTTGCTCTATACAGGATAAACTTGGAATTTTCTGACTTCCATTATTTTGCTAAGGCCCAGTTGACCTTGAACTAATATAAAAAGGCATACGATATGCAGCAAGAACACCAGGAACATTTGCCTGTTTACTGAATAAAAGAGATCTCTATTTCCTGTCATTTCTCTTTTTAAAATTTCCAAAACAGCCATATTCTGGAAATAAAAGAATACAAAGAAAAAAGAAAGAAAGGAATATAAATAGAAATTCTGTGACAAAAATAATGCTGTAGCCTAAAATGAAAAGTGGATTTCTAGTTTTTGGATAAATATTTAATTTGAATGAATGACCACTTCTATCGGGGAATATGCATTTGTCTACATTTCAGCCCCATTCAGTTATTATCTGTTGTATTGTGAATAGATGGTACCTTCTCACAGGAGGATAGGATCCTATGAGAATTTTCAGTGAAAATACTTTTTCACTATTAGGATATTATAAAAAATTTAAAGTCATGCTGTCAATAATGGTGCTTTACATTTTTGATTCTCACCATGAGCCCAAAATTGAAATCCTCTCATAAACTGTGTCTTCGTTCACTTATTTGCATGGCTCCTACATTTAGTAGACTAATTTCTAAGCAACAAGTGGTGCCATCAATTTTTAAGAAACCCTAGACTTGTAAGGGTTGGAGCTGTGAACTGTTTACATGTGAGTCATTTTGCAAAAGCGTAAGTGATGGGAAAGTAGATAGAGTTGCAGGGTACCTTTAGAAATATTTCCTTGATTTGGAAAGTTTAACTGCATCCCCACAATAATGTTTGCATTTGTTTGTTTTTCACTGTTAATGAAAGGTCAGATTAATTATCCAAGAAATAAGCACTGAAAACTGACATTCATTTGGAAATCATGTCCTTTTGAAAATAAGTCTGTGTCAGTAAAATATCTACTTTTAGTAATAATCTTCCATCAGGCTTAAATCATATTTTAGTAAGATTTAAGATTAAAACCTCATTCTCATTTGCAACAGTGTTATTCCAGAAAGGTTGATTCTAATAATTATTAATCAAGCTGACAACATCAGATATAATAGAAAAATTACTTATAAACAACACTTCCCAAATTTTTTTAGTTCAAGCATAATATGTTGAAAAATTATATATATATATTTATAACAATATAGTTCATTATAAATTAGATTTTATATTTGTAAGATTCTGTTTTTGCAACACATTTTTCTTCTCTCCCTTTCCTATTTTCCTCTTTTCTCCTTTTTTCTGAAACAATCCCTTTTGCAGTTTGACGCATGGAATGCAACAAATTATTTATTAAAAATATTCCTAATATAAATACAACTATTGAAATTATTTTGTTTTATTAATTTTGACTAAACATCCCTATTCAGTAGTATGAATCTTATTAATTACTAAATCCTGAACTGCTGTATTTGATTTGCAGTAAAAAAATACTATCTTTTTCTAGAATAAGAGATTACATTTTTTTCTTAAATCGTGTTTGTGTTTTTTTACATTTTGATATTTAAAGTATCGCTGAGCATTCTTCAAGTGCAAAAATAATTGCATAATATTTTTTATAATTATGAATATAGGTTTTTCATTAAGTTTATTTTTTTGTTTTGTTTTGTTTTGGTGAGGTTTTTTGGTTTGTTTTTTATTCTATATTTTTTTGGAAAAGTTGTTTTGCACAGTGAATGAAGTGCCAATGCAGACAAATGTAACCAATATTAAGCTAGCCAATAGAATTCAACAAACTGCTAAGGTCATTAATATAATTTGTTTTGGCACTGCTACATTTCCTAATGCTACTCTGAGTAGTTTGCTGGGCACATCAATTTGTTTTCAGCTATTGTGAAATTGGATATCTTGGCTTTCATCCAAAGCACCCTCTCAATTTGCATATCTTTGTTATCATTTCAGGTTCTCAGAACATACTGTGGACTATCACACCATCTGCACCAAGATCCTCACATCCAAACACAAATTAAAAATGAAACTGTAAAATTTGCAAGGAAACAATACAGACCTTTTATCTCATTCTCCCTCTGTTCATTTTCAAAAGAGAAACTTGCTTGTAGCCAAGCATAGCAAAAAAGGCTTTTATTAATTGGACTGGCATCAAGCATGCATACATAAAATTGTTTATTTTTTCCCTATAAAGGGGTTGCCTGACATAAAAGGGTCTTTGAAGATGACATTCAGATTTTGACATTTGCATGATATTGTATAAATATCAGAGGTAGGAGACTTTTCTGACAAACCAGATGGGTCAAAAAAAAAAAAAAAAAGAAAGAAAGAAAAAAAGGCACTACTATAGATATATATTAGTCCTTTATTTAAAAAAATATTAACTTATCCTCTAAGCTAGGAATTATTAGGCAGTAAAAAACAAACATATTTGTTACAAACCAAAGTGTTTATTTTGTTTTAAGAGAATTCTGATCATGGGAAAGTATGACGTTTATTTTAGCGATATATTCTATATTTTGATTAAGAGCACATCAAGTATTGAATCTTGGCCTTGCAAATGCTATAGTAATTAAGTTTTATTGTTCAACTCATTGCTGCTGGATGGTCTTGATTTTGATTGTAGGTTGGGCTTTGGAATGTTTTTGAAGGATGGAAGGGCATTCTGGGTCCTTGTATTCATCAACATCTGGATTATGCAGGCATAGCTGTTTTACTTCCCTTTGTGATTTCTGAATGCAGATGGAGTCTGCTTATAATTTCTCACAATGAGAAGAGTGTCCCTACCAACCTCCATCAGTAGATCTGTACATTAAAAAAGAAGAAGAAATAAAAAAAGAAAACCACCTGGATGGCACTTAGGGGCAAAGGCAGGAGAGAAGAGCAGACAGATGACGAGGGGATTTGCTGATGGTGTACTTCCGTACAGATTTCAAATGCCAGCAAAGGGAATCTCCTCCATCTGAGTGTATAATAGAATAGCACAAATTTGATTAGACTCCTTGACCCTTAGTTATCAAGCAAGGATCAGACACAGTCAGCAAGCTGTGTACAAATTCAGTTTATGTATTTGGCCTTCAGCATAGACTGGTCATTCTTCAGGTCCCTACAGTCTGATCTGTGGATTTCTAATGCCTTTACTCCAGTAATCATCTCAGTATTCATTACGGACCCCCAGGAGACATGTCTGTATTTTGTTTTTGTAAGCTTTGCCTTTAGTAATAACTTGTTCTCTTATTTTCCAGAGGAGTCCAAAATGGAAAGAAAAACACACACTTCTTTTGGAAATAATGGTCAGATGTGGCTCATATTGAAGGTCAAGGCAAGTCATAGATGTGAAGCGTCTAGATAAATAGAGGAGTCTTGCACATATGGAGAACTCACCAATTGTTTAGAAGCTTTAATTTCAATATTTTTAAATCTTTTGTTGCATCATTGCCAAGTTGTTCCTCTTACTCGAAAGCCCTCCCTTCTGCATTCATGACATAAAGCTACACGATTTTTCAACTCTTCTTTTTCCTTTGGGGCTAATCAGATGCTCTAAATTTCACTTACTCATTACCATTAAGAACATGCTTTCTTGTTTTCTTTTCAGATTCTCATAGCTGTCCATGTCTCCTTGCTTGTCATCCCTTGTCCCCAAATTCTCCTCTTTATACTTTATTTTTGTGTTAAATAAAGCTAATAAGAAATGAGTATGCTGAATGAAATCACACAGATGGTAAAGTCCAGTGATAGAGTTCCAATTAGAACAAGTCTCGCCTCGCATCACCTGATCAAGACTCCTTGCTGTGGAAAGGGTGTGAACTTCAGAACACTACCGGGAACTGGAACCTCAGTACACTAACTGGGACCTGCTTAGGGGGTGCTAAGGAGCAGTTTTTCCTTTGATGTTTGGCTGGGACAAAGAAAGGATATTGCCAAGAAGCTTTTCTGTTATTAGGCCTCCCTCCTTCCTCTCCTTCAGCTAGGGATAATAGGCTTTTCTCGGATTATGTTTTGCCCATGTTTATTGGCAGTTCTGATTGGTGGCGTCTACAAATTCTGAAGCAGGATATGTGAGAGTGATAAAGGAAACCCCAAAATTTGTTATGCTTTGTTCCTCAAATCTCAGGGTTCCTAGGCAGTCTTTTCTCTTTTCACCTTTCAGTCTTCTTCTGTGATTTGGTGCCCCACGTTCAGTATCTTATAGTTCTAAGTGAGAGGACAGAGAAAAGTGAACTACTCCATTTTGGAGTAACTTGCTATCCATTTTGTCCCCTGTGGTTGTTTTCCTCACTATGTTCAGATTACTGCATTGTGTTAGTTGTATTGCTGTCAATAACATGCACTGATTACTCCAAAAAACTGTGCTGGGTATCTTTCACTTATTTAAATTGGCAAATCTGCATCTTACTTGCAGAATTAAACTCTAAAACGTTCTTTGTCTTTTCTGTTATACTTCTTTCTTCTCCATTTTTATTTTTTCCTTCTTCCTCCAGCCTTAGTGCTTCTTGCCTCCAGTATTATATTCACTATCACCTAATCATGAATCTGCATTTTCATCAAAAATCTCAACTTTTTACTTTTCCTCAAACTTAAAATTAAACAATGCCTAGTCTACAACTGATGCAAATGAAGCTTATTGACATTATGGTCACACAATACTTCAAGTTGTGGAAGCAACTAATAATGCTCTTTTTATTGGTATTGTGAACATTCAACTTCCTAGACAATTAGAGGAAGGGCCGAATTTAATGAATTTCTGTTGTGTGCCAGGAATGGTAGTTGGTGTGCTTTTTTTTTCCTCTTCCAACTCAGAGGGCTCCTTCAATTAGTAAGAAATTTTTACCTCTACTATTGACTGTTACAAAAAAATAGAAGTTAATTTCTGTCTTTTAGCTGTACTTAATGAGGATCATCAAATATCTTGAAGACTCCTTAAGCTTTACAATGTATATTTCTTGGGGTTCAAGATCTATGTAGTTTAGAAAATATCACAGAAAAATATATGTGGCTTAGTTCATAGCATTTCAACAGAACGATCTGAAAGTGAAAAACTGTAAATCAATAGTTGATTTTATTTGGTTTGCAAGACACTAAAATAAAGGTATGAGCTTTTTAATTCAGCAAGATTTATGGTCTTAGTACAGTATAAAAATACACAGTTATCATTTGTATTTGCCTTTTCAGGTCTATCTACTTAGAAACTAAAAATATAAATAAATTAGAATAAAGTAAATTCACTATTAAACAACTCTTAGATCAAAGGGGAAATGTAAATTAAAGCGAAAGATCAATTAGAAAGCAATGACAATAAAAACATTTCAAATCAGATTCCACAAAACACAAGTCACAGAGCACTCAGAAAAAAATCCAGAGCATTAAATATCTATACTAACACAATGATAATACATGGAATAAGCTTACAACTCAAAAACTTAGGAAAAACATAAATGAACCAAAGGAAACCAGAAGGAAGCAAAAGTAATTACTGAGAAATTATTGAAAACGTAGGAGGAGGAATCAATAAAAGCAAATGTTGGTTCTTTAAAAGATCAATGAAGCAACCAAACCACTAGCCACCTTAATCCACACAGAAAAGAAAGCACAAATACACAACATTTTAAAATGTCAATGAGAAAGTCACATTTTAAACAAATGAAATTTCAAAAGAATTATGAAAATTATTTTTAAAAGACCTATTCAAATTCATTTGAAAACGTAAATTTTAAAAAAAAACTTACTACAAAAATATAAATTAGCAAAACAACCCCAGTAGAAATAATAAGTCTGCTCTGACCAATATCCATGAAGGAAGAAAAGTTTAAACAGCAAAAAAAGCATGATAATCCGATAAAACTTTATAAGAAAATTTCACCAAGCCTGTGACGACAAGATACATATAACACTATTAAATGTAATACAAAAGGTAGAAAAGAAAGAAAAAAGTATATTTGTAAAAAATGAATTGAGTAAAACAGACTACGGAGGATACAGAGACTGATAAAAAGCACACAGCAAAGAGTGCAGAACAATCTCAATTATTAATAGCAATAAAATATTTTGCATCTCTTCCCCAAAAGGCAAAGTTAAATGATAAAATAAGGTCTATAAAAGATGATTGAAATTCATATTATTTTAAAACATTGTTAAAATTGATAAGAAAAAAACTGATGATCCACCGTGAAAATCATAAAAGAAACCCTTTTAAAATAGTAAAAGATATGTGAAAATGGTTCAAAGAAAAATTAATGCAAATGACCATTGAATTCTGAAAGCACATTCAACTTCACTCCTAATAGAAGAAACATAGCTACACTGACATGGAAAAGTTCGATAATCTACTCTGATGGGGAAGCGGAAGGAAATGCCTGTGTTCCCCACTTAACTAGTGAAAACGCAGAATTATACAGCTCCTAAGGAGAATCTGACATTCAACAACATTGCATATACACTTTGCTTCAGAAATCCTCCTTTAATTCAGCAATACAAGTTGAAGGTTGCCATGAGGCAGCACTTAACCCAATCTAGGACATGAGATATTTCTGTGGGATAATTGACCCCATTTCCTCCACAAGTCAATAACATAAATACAAATTAATAATATTAAGAAAGAGGATAATAGTCTAATTAACAGTACCTTAAGACATGTAACAGCACAAATGATCCCACTTAAGAAAAAAAAAAAAAGAAGTTATTTAAGAATGAGTCTTCAGTGTTATTAGCATAGTAAAATATTGTTTGTTTGGTTTTAAAGACAGGATCTCACTCTGTTACCCAGGCTGAAGTGCAGTGGGGTGATCATAAGTCACTGCAGCCTTGAACTCCTGGGCTCAAGGGATCTTCCCACCTTAGCCTCCCAAAGTACTATAGGCATGAGACACTTTGCCCAAACTGTTTGTTTGTTTGTCTGTTTTGATATACATACTGATGTTCTCGGTTTGGACGGTTAAAATGGTGTAATACCTAGAATTTCCTTTATAATAATCTAGAGAAATCACGGGTGAGAAGGAGAAAGAGAAAACTGTAGAAAAGTGAAGCAAAATACAAGCATTGCACAAACTTTTATGATTGTTAAGCTTGATTACGGGTAAATTGTGATTCTTCTTATTTTCTATATTTGTTCGCATGCATAGATCTTCATATAAATGAAAGAAAAATAGAAGGAAAAGATTGTAGAAAGAGACATTTTAGAAGCTATATTAGTCATGCTACAGAACAACAAACCCTAAAATAGTAACGGCATACATAAAATAAGTTATGGAGATCTGAAGTAAGCTGGAACAGCCTTGCTCCACAAGATTTTCTTAGGCCTGAGCTGAAGTGACAGCAATTAATTCAGACATATTCTTCCTCCTAATGGAAGGCCAAAAGAAGCCCTGGAGAAGCAAGCAGAAACATACAATGCCTCCTTGGCCTCTGCTCAGAACTGACACTATCGCTTCCTCCATATTCTATTGGTCAAAGCAAGATACATTCCAAAACCCAACCAATAGTAATAGAGCAGGGATAGTCACTCTTCTCTGTGAAATTGGAACTAAAGTGGGGCACAGGGGGAAGGAAAGAGGAAGAGAAAACTTTCCAATAGAATATGGATCACAGAAAATAAAATTTAGAGTTTGATTTGATCATACCTTTTCGTTCAAGTGAAGAAGATATGTAGACAGTTGGATATACGATTTTGATTTTTAAAAAAGAGTTTGAGATGAAGATGTAATTTTTAATATTAATTTACCATGGCTTTCACTGAGTTGCTGTGGTATTTTGGTATTAAATATTGAGAAAGCATATTGACAAGACTAATCATGGATATTTTCCAAATCTTGATTAGAAATGTGTAAAGAGGTTTATATAAAATAGCAGAATTCAGATAAAATACAAATAGTTTTATGAGTAATTTTTCAAGGCTAATTGATTCTGCTAGATGGTTTTACTCTCAGATAGTTTAATTTTTGGATTTTCCAAAATAACAAAATGGGAACCAGCAAAATATTAAGGAATCACAGATTCAGAAGGACCAAAGGTGTGAACTGGTCCTACCTCCTTCTTACTCCAGGAATTCCTTCGACAACATCTGTGCAAATGGTCATTCATATATCACTTGTCCATTTTCAAGGAAGAAAATCACATTACTTTACAGAATGCCTCACATAATCTTTGGATGATTTTTAGTGCTGTGAAGCTCCTACTGACATCTTGCTTCTATATTTACCAGCACTGTGATCCCACTAAGCTTCAGCTTCCTCAGTTGAAAATAGTAATGATACCGCTTGCATTCCACGCTTCTGTGTGCAATGAGAACAATTATTCTTCTCCAGGCACATTGAATCTTGCCAATATTCCATGATACCTTAAACATGACTGACTGTAGCTGAACACGGTGGCACATACTTGTAGTCCTAGCTACTCAGGATGGGAGACTGAGGTGGGACGATGGCTTGAGCCTGGCAGGCAGAGGTTGTAATGAATCAAGATCATGCCACTGCACTCTAGTCCGGGTGACAGAGAGAGGCCCTGACTCGAAAAAACAAAAAAAAAATTCTGATTGTAGTTTCCAAATCTATATTTTGACATGCTGCTTATCTGGGAATAACGGAGTCATTCTTAAGCTTGGCTATTCTTTGAAATCACCTTAAAAAAAAAAAATGAAGTCTGGGCCCCAACCCCAGAGAATCTGATATATGTTGGTGGCATGTTCTAGGTATTCTGATTGTAAAAGTTCCTCAGGTGATTCTAAGGAATAATCAGAAATGACTGTTCTGAGGATGGAATTTGTTTAAAGCAGATAATTATTTTTTGAATCATCACCTCTTTCTTGGACTGAAATTTTCTATGACCTTTAAGTTAGTATAGTCATTTGTGTGAAACAGTAAGCCCTTAAGCCACATTCAGAGAAAAGTGTTTATTCAAAAGTTGTAAATGGTAATATAAAAAGAAATTTTAGTGGAAATTCAAAAAGAGGTAAAATAATAACACTGGTCATTATGAATACTAGATCTGAGTTTTCTTTTGTAGGTAGAGTCACTAAATCAATACAGTTATACTCTAATTCATGTGTCTCTAGAATTTAGCATGAGTCAGAATCATCTTGGGGTCCTGTGAAACCATTTTCTAAGCCCAAACCTCAGAGTTTGTGATTCAATAGACTCAGGGTTGAGCCCAAGAATTTTTATTTTTAATAATTTCCCAGTTGATGCTGATACTGCTCATTAGGGGTCACACTTTGAAGATATTGTTCTAGTTGTTGACTCTTTTTGGGCACCTATGAATTTGCTCCATCTGCTTTTTACTAATTATGCTTCCTCATCCCCTCTACTTACATAAGGCAATGGTTCTGAAATCTTTTTTTTAAGCATTCCAGATGATTCCGCTGCAAGACGGAGTTTTAGAACCACTGTTCTTTGTTCAGTTTGCTTAACATCCTACCTCACTCTTCCCTCTTAGATTTGTCCTCACTGATCACTGGTGGTGACTGAAATTCCTGAAAAGCAGCAGCTCATTGGCTCAATTCATCTTTTCATACCAGATCGTTGGGCTAGGAGTTAGAGTCAGTTTTGCTTTGGCCAGATGATCAATCAGCCGCAAACAGGTTCTCGAAAGGTGGCCCTGGGGCCAGCAGCAACAGCATCACCTGAGAACTTGATACAAACGCCAATCATTAGGCTGTGCCCAAGACTTGACTCAGACACTCAGAGGTGGGGCCCCTCAATCCATCCCTATTTTAACACACTCTGTAAGTGAGATTGCTGTGCACTAAATTTGACAATCCCTATTGCAAAATAAGAATTTCACTTATGCTCAGCGACCTCATATATTACTTTATCTTACCTCAAATAGCCTAGGCCCAGCTAGTGGCAAGATTCATCAAAATATTTTTAAAAATGTAAAATCTTGCCACTAATTTGCACTTCTTCCAACTCCAACGTTTACAAGCTCTAAGATATCCATTCCTAAAAGAGATATATTTTTTTTAAATTAGATGTCTTTGATATCATAGGCCCTCTATTAGCACATTTCTACACTTTCTATGGTTTCAACCACAGACAACCTGGTTTCAGTTTATAATTGCAGAATCCACAAGGGCTACATTGGCAATAAAATACTCCGCAACGTCCATGGCAGTGCACATCTGGTATGTAATTTTACATAAACAAATTTTACTTTAATGAAACTGAAACCTATGAAATTTAAACAAAATGGTGTTAGACCTGAATCCCAAAAGAAAAAGAGAGGAATTTGGGTTTCTGTTTTTCCTTTTTTGAAACCCAGGTGCACATTAAAGTTAGTGCCAGGGCACACACTTGTATAATTTGGCTCAAGGGCAGATTTTCCTGTCTAATGACATTAGACCAGCTACATCAAAATAACCACAGATCTCAAGTAGACTTGGGTAAACCCCATCCTTCCAACAGGGGAAAGAGGAAGGAACTTGCTTAGGTAACCAGTAATGTGCTAAGACGCACCATGACCTTCAACTTGACATCCAGCAAAACACTGAAGGAAAGTACTGTTTTCTCCTTTGGATTGAATTACTAACTAAGCCACTCAATGCTGGAATCTGTTTTAGGCAGACGTCTATATCAGGTGCTATAGGGAACCAGAAGCCAAATTATTACTCTTCATCTTATCTTTATAAAATAATAGAAAATAAAAGAGGGACGTGGCCATCCTTTCTTCCTATAGTCTATGATCTTCAAAGTTGAAATCAGATTACTAGGTTCTTTCAGATGTGTTTTTCTAGAAGCTATTAGCCTCTAATATAGAATTTTCAAAAATCAGTAAAACATAAATATGATATTTATGTTTTTTGAGATTTATGGTTTTGTGACTGAAAACACAAATTAGTATATTTAGTCAAGGAAATTAGTATATTTAGAAGGAAAGTAACTAAAATCAGTAATCATTGTATTTATACCTTTTCTCCATACGCCAGCTCAAACTCTGAAATCGGTAAAATCCCGGAAGTCCCTTCTTCCCTAGTCTGCCATTGAACGTGGGATTCTCAAGGGTTTATGGTGATCCACTCCTCTCTGGATCCACGTTTTTTTTCTTTCTGAATGACACCTGTGTGCTCATCTCTAAAATCCTGTCTTAAAGGCTGCCTGCCCAATCCTGCATCACTTTTTCATCTGGATTTACCATTAACACCTCAGACCTAGTATGTCTGAAATGGAATTCAGTGTCTTTTTCTCTCTTCTCAGCACACACCTGATACCTATTCCTTGTGTATCTTAAGCAATAAATCCGACAATTATTCCTGTCTTTTTCCTCTCACTTATTTTCCATATTTCTGAAATCGATGGTCACCTTTTCTTACCGATTCTACTTCAGAACTACCTTCATATTCATTCTCTATCATCTTTACCAAAACCATTTTCATGTCTTCATAGTTTTTCTGCTATGTACATTTCTACATCCCAACCCATTTTTCACTTGCACAGTTTCTTCATTAAAATGTAAATGTATCTAGATTGTTCCCCTTTTGAAGTTTTCTTTGGGGTCACTATAAATTACTAATAGAACCTAGCAGCATTCTATGAAGCCCTTTAAAATACCAGCAATCCCATTACTGGGTATATACCCAAAGGGTTATAAATCATTCTATTATAAGGACACATGCACATGTATGTTCACAGCGGCACTGTTTACAATAGCAAAGACCTGGAACCAACCCAAATGCCCATTGATGATAGACTGGACAGGGAAAATGTGGCACATATACACCATGGAATACTATGCAACCATAAGAAAAGATGAGATTGTGTCCTTTGTAGGGATGTGGATGAACCTGGAAACCATCATTCTCAGCAAACTGATGCAAGAACAGAATATCAAACACCACAAGTTCTCACTCATAGGCGGATGTTGAACAATGAGAACACATGGACACAGGGAGGGAAGCATCACATACTGGGATCTGTTGGGGGGAGACTAGGGGAGTGACAGCAGGGTTGTAGAGAGTTGGGGAGGGATAACATGGGTAGAAATGCCAGACGTGGGTGATGGAGGGATGGAGGCAGCAAACCAAACCACATTGCCGTATGTACCTATGCAACAATCCTGCATGATCTGCACATGTACCCCAGAATATAAAGTACAATAATATATATATATATATAGTACACACTTATCTCTTTACTTTCATCTCTAGATATTTAACTTATGCTGCAACCACTTGTACCACTTCCCTTTTCAGAATGTATCATGCCTCATCATGCTTCATCATACCTCACCATGTCTCAACATGCCTCATCATGCCTCATCATGCCATCATGCCTCTCCTTGTGGCTGACTGTGCTGTTCCCTTTGGCTGCAGGGCTCCTACTTTCTGTCTCTGTTGCACTGCTCTTTTTTATTCTTTCACATTAAACTGAGCTGTTAGTTCATTTGAAAGGACTTTCCTGAGAAACCTAGGGTAGGACTCACTTTTACTTATTCTAGCACTTTGCACACTATATTATAAGTTCCATGCCATAGAATATTCTACTACTTATCTACATTAGATTTCCCTTTCCTTTCAGGGGACATGGGAGGACTACACCGCTCTACCCACTTGCAGTTATTTGGAGCTGTATTACCAGATTTAGCCAAGGGGCAGTGAGCAGAATTGAAAGTGGTCACTTCCAGAACATAAACACATTTAATTGCTCTTTTCCTCTGCTTCAGTGACAAAGGAGGCCTGGTATTACACATGGGGTAGCTATAACATGGTTTTTCTTCTGTTAATCTGAGTTCCTGTGTGACTCTATGGAACAGAGTTTTTCTGCCAAACACAGGATGAGCAGGTAGCATGAGTGAATTAAACTTTTGTACTATGTGTTAGTTATCTACTGCTATGTAACAAAAGGTAACTCAAGAGCCCAGATTGTGCCACAGCAGTCCAGCTTGGCTGTCAGAGTGAGACTCTGCTTCCAAAAAGAGAAAAAAGCAGCCCAAGATGTAGTAGCCTAAAATAACAACAATTTATAACTTATCATGATTCAGTGGGTTTCCTAAGAAGTTCTACTGGTCTCACCTATGCTCACTATGGCCGGGGTGGGTGCTTCCGTCTCTTCCACGGGGTCATTCCCTCTCCTTGTGGCTTCGCTCCTCTAATTGTCTCGATCCACATGGTCTCCTTCCTTCATGCGTTCTTATGCTTCAGGGACTTTCTACAGAGCTTTCTTAGAGCATGGTGGCTGTGTCAAAAGCAAGTCCTGCCAGGTCTCTTAAGAATTCAGTCTAGAATTGGCATATGCTGTTGGCCAAAGCAGTCACAAGGACAGACCAGATTCCAACGGCATTTTCATACCTCCTAAGAAGTTTATCACAAGCACACAGGGAGAGGAAGAATTGCTGCTAGCCATCTGTGGAGGCTACCCACCATATTAGGTTAAGTTCCAGAGAGGTGGAGATTAATTGTCACTGCAGCAGACCCTAGGTTATCCTGGCTAAAACATTCTCCTTGGATTAGGAGCTAATTTGTAGTTTCTCCAAGGTAAAGTAAATGACAGAATCCTATTTCTTGAAGTTATATCCACAGTTCCCAATATAAGGGTTGGATCATGATCAGCAATTCACTAAAAGCTTATTGAATAAATGAAAGAAGGTTTTAATTAGGCCAAAAAGGAAAACAGCTTGAGGACAATAAATGACAGTGTAGAGGTCAAAACATAATGGCTGAGTAATGCAGTATCATGATAACATTATACATGATGTCTATTTACCAGTACATCGCTGTATGCAAAATAGATTCATATACTATCTAATCTTTTATTACTTTAGACTTTCTATGAGATATGAAAAAGTGGATATTATTAAAATAATTTTGCAAATCAAATACTCAAGTCACAGAAAGGCAGAGAAAATATTCAAGATCAAATAACAGGAGAGTTGCAAATATTAGTCCTGCGACTTGGAATTCAGTCCTCTATTCATACATGACTACATTACATTATTACATTGGAATTTGGGAAATTGTTTGAAAGTGAAAATAAGAGAAATCAGATGAATATGTAGGGAGAGTGAAGGTCAAGGCAAAGATTTAAAGGAGGATAAACATATTCAGAGGAAGACAGCTTTATTGTGTCAAGAAAAATGTGGGTAGGTAATAGATATAATGGATAATTTAATTAGTTGAAATGGATAAGTGTGTTTAAGAAGAGTGTACAAAAATGAAAACACTCAGGACATATGCATCAGTCTATGTACAAAAGGCAAGTGGCATAGATCGTGAATCTTCTCTGCTAAATTAAGCATTTACGAAAGTGCAGTGTATATGTCTTCAAAGGAATAATCCATGAAAAATTTAAAAAAAGAAAAAACTGATTGGTCAGAAAGCTTTTTTTCAAGCTTCATTTAGAGCTATCTCCTCCTTCCTGAGACACCCTTTTTTAAAGATATTTTTTTCTGTCACCTTCCTTTTTATTTTTGTTTTAAAAACAGCCAGCTTCCAGAGCACCTATCTTCTTATACCAGAGAGCATCACCAGTAGTTCAGTGTCTGTTGGAAGATCCTGAAACTATGCATGGACCGTCTTTTGTCTGCTAAACTCACTTTCCCTTTTGTTCTTGCCAGGACTTTAGGTTGTATGGAAGGACTGAGGTGTATGGAGGAAAAAGGGGTGGAGGGGAGAGAGAACATCCCTCATTGCACCCACTTTGCTATGCTTGATTCAGCTAATGTAATTTATAACTTCCCCACTCCTTTTCACCTCCTCCAGCACATACATACATCAATCTCAAAACAGCAAGAAAATAATTTCTATTTCTTTACATCAAAAATTCTGGGTCTAGAAATCCACACCTTCTTTAGTACTCAAGCCTGGAAATAAACTTGTAATTTTTACATATCATGGCTGTGTGCAGAATTGTCTCACTCTCCAAAGGAAAGAAAAATGCTACAATAAACTAGAATAGAAGTTCTCAATCTTAGTTCTTAAAATGAAAAGTTTTCATTTTGGTCTAAGAATGCCTTTAGATTCTTAAAAATTATTGAAGAATCCAAATAGCTTTTGTGGAACATTGATTATATCTATTGATATTTAACATATCAGAATAACTTGTTTTTTTTTTAAATTGTGGATTAAAAATTTATATAGTCACTTAAAATAACAATGACTCGGTCAAGCACGGCGGCTCATGCCTGTAATCTCAGCAATTTGGGAGGCTGAGGCTACAGATCACGATGTCAGGAGATCGAACCCATCCTGGCCAACAAGACAAAAACCCGTCTCTACTAAAAGTACAAAAAATTAGCTGGCTGTGGTGGTGCACACCTGTAGTCCCAGCTACTCGGGAGGCTGAGGCAGGAGAATCACTTGGACCCAGTAGGCAGAGGTTGCAGTGAGCCTAGATTGCACCATTGCACTTCAGCCTCAGAGACAGTGTGAGACTCCTTCTCAGAAAAAAAAAAAAAAACTCTATTAAACGTTTAACTAAATAACAATTTGTAAAGCCCTACATGTTTCCAAACAAAGTCATTAGTGAACTGAATGACTGACTTATATTTTTACGTGTATATTCACTATCTGATTTGATAAAAGATGGCTGTATTCTAATATCCCCGTCTGCATTCATTCTGTTGTGACATGTAGGGTTTTGTTGAAGGATATGAAGAAAATACAGCTTTACGTTGATATGAAATGGTAGCACCTTGTGGACCCGCTGAACTGATCACAGAGACTCACAAATGTGTGTGTGTGTGTACATGTGTAAAATTTAATTAGATTACACCCTATTTTGGGGATTGTAATTAAAACTCATTGAACAATGAGTAAGTAATATAGAATGAAATATCTTGAAATTTCAAGTTTTGAAACATAGTCAGCATTCTCAGTTAAGAGAGATCACTGGAAATGGAAGACATTCAATGAGGAAGGAATTTAACTGAATATTAGAAATTGGATGGAACTTGCATAGTCATAGTTATCTGGGACTTCTAGACTGGAGACAACATGACAAAGGTGTAAAGACAGATTTCAGCAGGTCAAAAAGCAGGAAGAATAACTGTCTACTTCCTGATATCTGGAAATTCTGTATGTGGTCCACCCTCATACTTACAATTCAGGCTTTCAGCTTGTCCTACCATGCAAATTATTTATGTCATTAAGTCCTGTTGATGTTGTGAGGTACGGGAGCACAGGTAGTTTTTCCTATCTGACATGGAAGATCTGACTTCTTTCCTCTGTCCTGGGGCTCAAGAGAAGGAAGCTGTGCTCTACAGAACTGAGAAATGGATGATTCCTCCTGTTCAGGCTGCCAAATTGGGGAATCTCATGCAATAGCCAAGCATAACTAGATGAAATCCTAACAGCTTATGTAGCTCCACATCCAAGTCCTAACATGGTTAGCAGCCCCCTCTCTAGCTCCCAAATGAATCCACAACCCTCTAAGAGCTTCCTATAATGGTCATTTCCAACATAAATAAGTTTCAAATAATTTCTGAAGTTCATGTCAACACATTAAATGAGAGGAGAAGCAAACAGGCATCCAAAGAATAACAAGAGGCCATTTGTTCCGTTTAATAGCTGTTGTCTTGGTGACTGGAATAATAATATGGAAACAATATTTATCTTCCTTGCATTTGATATGGTGAGGCTCTCCATGGACAAGAAAAGGACTTGGTTTAGCCCACTATAGAATAGAAGACCAGTCTCCCATGGCCTCAAATGTGGTAAACTGGCCCCACTGGTTCTATGCTAGAGAAAGCAAATGGGTTGCTTCTGAGATTATGCTGAGAATGGAGGGGAGTGCAAGGGAAGCAAGGGGTTCCCAGTGGTAGACAGGATTTGGAGGGGAGAGGGAGTGGTAAAGGACTAACTGATCACTCCTACTTCCAGGATGGTGCAGGATGAACCTTAGTTCATGTGGATTCAGGGGTCATGGCATAAAGAGAGACCTGACATGCGAGTTAAACACATACAAAGATCAGAAATGTGTGGCAATTTGCCATTAGTTAACTGCTTTTATAAGGACCCTTTTGTTTTATCTACACAGTAGCCCTGGGAAGTAGGCCGAATGATGTTATTTCTTATCTTAAACAGAGTGGAGAACAATTCAAGGAGAATTAAGCCTTATAAAAATAATTTAGCTGTTTTCTTAATGCTTGCAAGAATGGTAGCAGTGAGTGCCACATTAGAGAGAAGTTAATTCATTACCAATGATGGAAGCTCTGGGGCATCCGGCTTAATTTTCTTGCTTAAGTGTTTGAGAGAGGCTAGACTCCAGAAATTGATGGCACAAGGTAAGGGAGATTTGAAGCTGCTGTCCTCATATTAAGGTTCCTACAGTTGAACTCCTAAGTCAAGGTAGAATCACAGCACAAGCTGCTGTGTGGTAAATGTCATGACCCTATGCTGCAAATAACTTCAAAATCTCCTCTCAAATGCAGGCATGGTCTGTAGTGATCTGTCTTTATTTCTGGCCAAAGACCCCAGGCTGTTCCTTCCATGTTGTCTAACTTTTCAAAACTCATGCTATTCTCACTGAACCTGGGACAAAGTTGTGTACTATGGATCCAGTGTCATTCTCCCTTGTACATGCTAAGCATTAAAGGGAAACTGATAGAGGATAACAGGTCGTATAGAATGAAGAGAGCTACAAAAGTCATACAACAAGGGTACAGAGTCAAGTGCACAGCAAATGTCAGGCCTTGTGCTGGGATTGGGGAATAACCAAAAGAAGAGAACAAAGATTCCAGTCTTTGAGATATCTCCAAAGTGATATGGGTGAAAGAGGCATATTTACAGTGGGGCAGTTTGGAGAGATGGTATCATATGGAACAATGTCATCAACATACGTGCATAATAAATTTTTTTGCAAGATTGATGGATAATGAATTAGTGAGATGTTTACCACTGCTCAGGCAGCACTTATGTCAGCTTATAAAGGCTAGAAATTTGTGTTGGTAGAAGAAATAAACTTTGAATGATTGTGAAAGGAAAGCCCTGACTGAGATTTAAGCATTAAAATCTAAACAATGTGTCCCCTAGGAAGGCAGAAGAGATGAGCTAGAAGAGAGTATAGTGGCATCTTCAGAGAATTAGCCAGATTACTGGAGCCTCGGTGGGTGGGAGAAATGAAGTATGTGGTTCTAGGTCCAATCTGGAGAAAGAAACCATGCAGTGATTTGAATAAAGTATTTACTATAATGAATTACAGGCTGGGAGTGATGGCTTACACCTGTAATCCCAGCACTTTGGGAGGCTAAGGCAGGCAGATCATCTGAGGTCAGGAGTTCATGACCAGCCTGGCTACCATAGTGAAACCACATTTCTGCTAAAAATACAAAAGAAATAGATGGATGTGGTGGCCTGAGCCTGTAATCCCAGCTACTCGGGAGGCTGAGGCAGGAGAATCTCTTGAACCCAGAAGGCAGAGGTTGCAGTGAGCCCAGATCACACCATTGTACTCCGGCTTGGGCAACAAGAGCAAAACTCCATCTCAAAAAAAAAAAAAAAAAAAAAGAGAGAGAATTACAAATTATAACAGGAGATTAGAATAAGAGTCAGCAAGCTAGACCTGCAGGCTGGAGGTCAACTTTTGTAATGGGAAGACAGCCAACCCTATTCATTTCCAGTTGTCTGCAATTACTTTGAGCTACAGCAGTAGAGTTGGAGAGTTGTAAAAGAGACCTAATGGTCCACAAAATTTACACTTTAAAAAGAGTTTGGTTCTTTCTTTTCTTTTTCAGGCAGGGTCTTGCTCTGTTGTCTAGGCTGGAGTATAATGGTGCAAACGTGGCTCACTGAAGCCTCAACCTCCTAGGCTCTAGCAATACCGTCACCTCAGACTCCTGAGTAGCTGGGACCACAGGTATATACTACCATGGTTAATTATTTTTTTTTTTCATGAGAGATAAGATCTCACCATGTTACCCAGGCTGGTCTCAAGTAATCATCCTGCCTTGGCCTCTCAAAAGCCTGGGATTACACACATGAACCACAATGCTTGGCCTAAACTTTAGTTCTTGATTTCCTTAAATAAAATGAAAGATAAAGGGGAAGATTGTGTGGGTGTGTGTGCACGCATGTGTTACACATACAAACGTGTGTGTGTGTATATGTAAGAGGGATATGCTTATACACAATATTTTATAATTGTAAAGATAATAAAAAAGATATATGTCTAGGCTCATAATTTCCCTTTGTTTACTATGTGTTCAGAAATAACTTTCATTCTTGTCCAGGTGTGGTGACTTGTGACTATAATTCTAGCACTTTGCTAGGCCAAGGCAGGAACATTGCTTGAGTCTAGGGGATTAAGACCAGCCTGGGCAACATAGTAAGACCCTGTCTCTGAAAAAAAAAATGAAAAAAAAAAAAAGAAAAGAGAACTTTCACTCTAGTCAACACTACCTGCCTAGAGAAATGTGTAGGATTAATTCAACTTGCCTCCAACTCTCTAAGATGGTGTTATAAAGAGATAAACTCTGTGAGATAAGCTTGTTCCTAGCATACAGAATAGACCAGATAGAATTACTTGTGATAGGAAGTGATGCTAGACCAATATAACAAGTTTCTATACATGATAACTCTTTAAGGTCACACTGATCATGGATGAAATAATTCAAAGTAAGCTCTTCGTAAACCCCGTAGGCTAGCTTTAGGTCTATTCCTCAACATCCTGTAAGTTGTAAAGACCACTAAAAAGAATTTTAAGAAAGGAGTTATAAAATTAGTTTTGTGTTTGACACGTGTAATCCCAGCACTTTGGGAGGCCAAGGTGGGAGGATCATTTGAGCCCAGGAGTTCAAGGCTAGCCTGGGCAACATGACAAAACCCCGTCTCTACAAAAAATACAAAAATTAGCCAGGTGTGCTGGTGCACACCTGTGGTCCCAGGTAATCAGGAGGCTGAGATGTAAGGATCCTCTGAGCCTGGGAGGTCAAGGTTGCAGTGAACCATGATTACACCACTGCACTCCATCCCGGGTGACAGAGTGAGACCCTGTCTCAAAAAAAAAAAAAAAAAAAAAAAAGACAATCTCACCATCGGTAGTAAAAGCATGTATTTGTGGAAAGCCAGTAAGGAGACAATTTTTGTAGTCCAATCTAACTCTACTGAGAACTAGAAGCAAAATGAAGACAGTTTGACCAGAGGAGCAAGGAGAGACTAGAGAGATATTTCAAGGAAGAACAATCATGGCTTGCTAAAAGAAGGGTCAAGGATTAAATACAGAATTGGAGCATTCAGTAAATATTGGCGCTACTCACAGGTTTACAATGGGAAGATCAGGAGGAGATGGAAATAACTCTCTGTGACATATTGAGTTGGAAGAACTTGTAGTAACCAAGTCAAGGCTTCCAGTAGAACATTAAAGACATGAACTGAGGCAAGTCACCGAGACCTATGCAATACACACTCATTTGGAAAAGGTTGTTGAAAACAAGTATGACAGAGACATTTACTGCTTCCCAAATATGCAGATTCTCTCCCACATTTTCTAACTCCTCCTAGTCAGATGGGTCCATGTAACTGCTTTTGGTGAATGATCTATGAGTGGAAGTGATGAGTGACACCTCCATGTTGAAGCATTTAATGTTCGGTGCACGGTCTTTCAACTCTCTTCCCTTCTGCAGCACTTTCCAATAGGACAGTTACAAGATGCAAACAGCTTAGATTTTTGAGTCACTGCTTAGAAGAGAGTTGCCCTGCTGGGCGCAGTGGCTCACACCTGTAATCCCAGCACTTGGGAGGCTGAGGTGGGTGGATCACTTGAAGTCAGGAGTTCAAGACCAGCCTGGCCAACATGGCGAAACCTCGTCTCTACCAAAAATACAAATATTAGCTGGGTGTTGGTGAGGTGGCGCATGCATGTAATCTTAGCTACTTGGGAGGCTGAGGCAGGAGGGTCACTTGAACTTGGGAAGTGCACGTTGCAGTGAGCCGAGATGGTGCCATTGCACTCCAGCCTGTGCAACAAAGTGAGACTCTGTCTCAAAAAAAAAAAGAAAAAAGAAGAAGAGAAAAGAGTTGCCCTGGAAGGTCAGTAGACCAGAGAAAACTTTAAAATAGAAAGCCATAAATCTTTGAGTGTTAAGCTACTGCTGAAAATGTAGGGTTTGTTTATGATTACAAAAGAACTCAGCCTTTGCTTACTAAGAAAATGGACAAAGTTGAGATTGCACCTGGAGATCATTTATTGTAGGAAGATAAGACTCCAGATAAAAGAACTCCTAGGGAACATGAATATTTAAGATAGTAGTTTTAACTTAAGGCATTCATTAAAATTATGTAGAAGATTTTCAATTAAAAAAATTCATGTTTCATTTCAATAAATTCTGACATAATTGCTCTAAGATGAATGCATGCATTAGCATCATTATGTTTTCAAGACCCCCTTCCTCCAAGTGATTTCAATGAGAGTTGAGAACCACTGGCTTAAGAAATAAGCAAAGGCTAAGAAAATCACAAAGAAGCTTTGAGGAGAAAAGGATGTCAAGGTTGACAAAAAAAAAAAAAAAAAAAAAAAAAAGAGAGAGAAAGCCATGCCATGAAAACCAAAGGAAAAGTTAGTTTCAATAAGAATGGAATCATCATTAATAAAATTTTTTAAATTGAAAACGAATTGTTATACTTGACAATTTACACATGAGCTAAGCAAGAATGAGCTTAGACAGGCTGAAGAAGTTAGATACCACTATTGCTAGGTATTAGTAGATTCTGTGAGAAAGCACTAAATAAGAATTGAAAATATGTAGTGGTCTTTATAGAAGTTTTACTGTGATCTCAGGAGAGATATAAAGTGAGAGTCAGAGATAAGGGTAGTATTTTTTTTTCTTGTTGCTCCTTCAACGCTTCTATTACTTCCTTTCATTGAGGCTTAAGTATAAAGACTTAAGTACACAGTACAATAATATTTTTGGCATTTAATCACCATTCAGATAAAAATAGAGAATATTTTCCATCAAGTCAGCAGTGCCCATACCCCTTTCACTCTAGTATTCCTGCAAGGTATTGTACTGACGCCTGCATTACTCCCATGACAACAACAGTTTTACTTGCTCTCACTAATGATAGTTTTACTTGCTCTGGGCCTTTATAAAAATGGAATCATAAAGTATGTGATGTTCTGGTGTTCTTTCAGGATTATGTATTTGAGATTGAGATTGACCCTTTTGTAGTGTGTATCGATACTTACTGCTTTTGTTATGACATGCGAAATTCCATCATACTACTATTCCTCACCGTATTTCCTCCACTCAGCCAGACTACCCATTCTCCACTTGAAGTCCATTTCCTCTTTCAGTGGTTTAAAAAGAAACACAAACCATTCATGAGAAGAAAGCCAGAGAACTGTGGGGCTTACCTTGTTTGCCTTTCTTCTCTCAAGGATCATAGTCCCCACACATTGCTGTTGAAAGCCTCCAAAGTATTAAATATATTTTTTTGAGACGGAATTTTGCTCACTCTGGTCACCCAGGCTAGAGTACAGTGGTGTGATCTCGGCTCACTGCAACCTCCGCCTCCTGGGTTCAAGGAGTTTTCCTGCCTCAGCCTCCAGAGTAGCTGGGATTACAGGCACTCACCGCCACTCCCAGCTAATTGTTTGTATTTTTAGTAGAGATGGAGTTTCACCACGTTGTCCAGACTGGTATCAAACTCCTGACCTCAGGTGATCCACCCGCCTCAGCCTCCCAAAGTGCTAGGATTACAGGCGCGAGCCATTGCACTTGTCCTAAATTATATATTTTGTTCAACTTTAGATTTGTGAGCAGAGAAAGGGTAAGTAGGAACACAACCCTGTGAACTCTGAGATGAGCAGCACTTTAAGTCCTGTGAGTTTGTTTTGTTTTGTTTTAATAGGAGAAAATGCTAGAGAATAAGCATAAATTGAAGGAAAACATAGGAGATGGGGGTTGAGCTATTTTAGAAGCAGAAGAGATGACAATGAATTACCTTCCAGAATACTTTATGAAAGAAGTAGAGTAGTGTTGCTGGATTAGGTTCTCAATACCACAAGAACATAAAACTGAAGAAAGGAATATGGAAAGATTTATATTTGGAGGATGACACTGATCCTCCCAAATAGCTCCATTTTCTTTTCTTTTTTTTTTTTGGGGGGGGTTCTGTTATCTTAAATCCTGTTTTATTCAACTGCTCCAGTCGTGGAATCAGGGTATAACCCAAAAGTGAAAGTCATAAGTTTGTTTTTGGTTTTGAGTTGTCGTTATTTTTATAGGAAAATACAGCCCAAGCAAAACAAATACAACTTTAAGCGTTATAGATAAAAAGATGGATCAAAATATACTCTTTTAGAGGAAAAAAAAATGTACGTTTAAAAAGGAAATGTGGCCAAATATTTTAAAATAATGAACATTTGAATAAATGAATGAAAGAAAGAATGAATGAATGAGTGATTCTATCAACTAACTAGCTTTCCAAAAAGTGCACTGAGTACTTAACAGAATGGAAAACTTAGTAGTTGTGAAAGTGACAAAGTTGCATACCTGTAAAAACCATAAAAATTGTTTCTAGTTTGTTGTTTGTTTGTTCTGTTTTAAATAATCTTTCTGGCCAGGTGATGTGCTGAGAGTAAAGTTTGGAGTAGGGCTGTCTAACATACAATGACTACACATAAGGGCCTCCTTGAAGACAGAAAAGGAAGTTGGGGCTTGTCCAAATGAATACAGAACCACAAGGAAAGAGGTAATAAGGTTGGAAGTATGACGATTATTAATAATATGGTCAGCTTCTTTACTCGTTGTCCGTATTCATATTTAATGCATAACAAACTATGACAGACTGGCTGTGGGGCTTAAACAACACCTTTCTTGTCTCACAGTTCTGGAGACTGGTTATCCAAGATCAAGATGTTGGCAAGGTTGGTTTCTTCTGAGAGCTGTGAACAAAGAATCTATTCAAGACCTCACTCCTTGTCCTGTAGATGGCCCTCTTCTCTCTGTGTTTCTTCACATCCTTTTTTCCTCTACATGTATCTTTGTCCAAATTTCCCCTTTTCATAAGGACATCAGTCATATTGGATTAGAGCCAACCCTAATGGCCTTAATTTAACCTGATTTCCTCTGTAAAGACCGTATCTCCAAATTATGTCACAGGTTTTGAGTGAACAAAATTCAATCTATAACACTTAGCAAAAGGATGTTAAGCCATTTTTATACATTACTATGGTATAAGTAATCAAGATGGGACAAAGGAAACCATGACTGAAATTTACATAGAGTTTAGAGGAATGCAGTGCATATAATAAATATCCAGAGTCCAAGGAGTAGCAAGCAGAAGTTTGAGAGGGGGAAGGGAGCGATGGTAATGGCTCACCCAAGATGTAGTTTCAACAGATAACTTAAAATTATTTGTTGGCCTAAGTTCTAACAATCGCTATAGTTACCTTTAAGTTTAATAACATATGTCTGCTTTGAATGCGTGTATTTTTATTGCTTTTGTTTAATAATCATGGCATTCTACATGGCTGCTAACTTGCAGAACTTGTAGTTAACACGGTTTTAATGGTACCATGTGGAATTAGTTACAAACATTCATTTTGAGAATAAAGTTTATAACAGTTTGAAATAATTTAAACTCACTTCAGGCACAGTTATTGTCTCCGATTCCTGTGGTTTTAGATATCCCTGTGTTAAAGGGATATCTGTATTTAATCCCTGTATTAAAGTATAATAGCATAAAACCATAAGACAGAAATTAAGTTTGTTCCATTCTGAAATTCTCTTGGAGTTTGAATTTATATTTAAAATGTAAAATAGTGAAACAGAATGAGAACTTCAAGGTGTAATACTTTGTTTGGTAAGTGCACATTTCCGTTTTTACACAAATAATTACTGAGTATGAATATAATTTAAATTAAAATGTATTGTTTTTAACTGATAATTGTTTCTTTTAAAGCTAAAGTAAGCATCAATAAAATAATTACTGTTCTTTGCTACTTTTTCATGGAAAAAATTTTGGAAAATGCAAAATTTGCTAAATAGCATTGTTTTTCCTGGTAACACAATGTAATGGAAAGAACCTTCGTGGGTTCCTGTAAATGTTCTACTATCTGTGATAACAAACAGAGCTGACAAAATTCTTATAAGAAATGTCACAGTCAATGTTTTTGTCCTGTTTGTGGCAATGCCTTTCAGGGAGGTTTTGACAGTACACATACTTACAAAAAATACTTTGAATAGCTGAAATAAAATAATCTGGTTGAAAGCTTTCTTAAGGTCTTGCCTAAGCCAAAAGAAAAATTTGGCAGAGTTAGAGAATTTCTTCCCACACTGCCTTACGGAGACAAATACTCCACGTAACAACCCCTCGAATAAGTCCACTGCAGTTGAAGATCAGGAAATGAGGTGTTCTTTGTCACCATTTTCACCCCATGGGATCCTGAAGAGCTCATTAGCATGTTAGAAACTCAAGAGAGTCACTTGGCAAAGGAAGGTTATCCTTGAATATGTATTTCAAATATTCAATTTGAAATAACCCCCATCTTTTTTCCCCCAAAACACCGTGCCTTAGAACTTGTGTTGTTTAGAAGACAATCTGGAAAAGAAGCCATTGTATATTCTTCAAGGGTTGCACCATGATGTTCTTCTCATTCTTTGTAAAGAACGGCGGAGGGTCTCTGCTAACAATTTAATGAAGACTGGAGATCCACAGGTCTGCATCATTGAATGTGCCCACAGTACAGCTAGCTTGAAAATATATTAAAGTCCTTATTACCAATGCAGTTAAATTGCCCCCTGTATTTGTAGTAACACCAATTTTCTCAAAGAAAACCTCATTCTCTTGAAGCTGGCTAATCACCTGTATTCAGAAGGTAATAGTAAGAGACCTACTTTTTTCCTTTGTTCAGAAGGGCTTCATTTTTGCCTGTGATACATTTATGTAAAAAAGATTTCTGAAAAAAGGTAGCCAAAAGAAGTAGAAAGAACCTAACTAGTAACAGTGAACAAAGTATGACCGAACAGTTATAAATATTTTTATCAATATATCAAAGTAAAAGAATGTTAGTAAGGAATACAGCTATTGGGAGTGAGATTAGAAAGAAAAGACCCAGTTTTAGCAGAGCAGGAATGTCCCTAAGATTACCAAAGGTGTGATTTAGACCCACAGCTTCTTTTCATTTATATCATGAGAAAGCTCATCATAACATACTCATTTGCTGAATTCTAGAGCAGAAACTGGGAAAAGGAAGCCATGGAGAAGGAAAAAAGGTTCAAAAGTAGTTGAAATAAATTTTAGGGGAAGTAGTGGAGCTACCAGATAACTAGGAGTCTAGCAGAACTACTACAATTTTACAAAGGGCAAAGTTGGATATTATTATATATTTTGATTGAAACTTCAGAAATGTAGGAAAGGAAATTCCTATAGAATTTATAATGACATATAATTCAACACTCTTGGCTGTGGGGATGAGAGGGATGGCTCTGGCTGAGATGGCACAGGTGTTTGCTATTGAGGTTGGATAGAGATTACTTGTAAGAAAAACTCAAGAGGCCTTTGAGAGAAAGAAACAAGATGAGAGGGAAACATTCAGGAAGGCGTAAAGGATTAAGGTACTCCTTTCTTGGCTGTTGGCAAGCCGTGTAATTTCCAAATTCCACAAGATTCTGGATAATTTTAAATTCTCAAAGATTACAGAAAAGAGAAAACATAACAGGGAATGAAGAGCAATGATTAGGAAAAAACAAACTAAAATCAAATCAATGAATAAACTAAGAAAAAAAAAGAAAAATACTATTGTGTAGTGCTTAAGAACAGCCATTTTATGATCAGATAGACACAGGTTTAAATTCCAGTTATATCATCTTACTAGCTGTAGAACCTTGGGCAGTTTACTTGATCTTTTCCTTAGTTTCCATAACTATATAAAGGGAATAATAAAAGCATCTGCCTCCCGGGATTGCAAAACTAGATTTGAGGTTCTTAGGACAATGATTAGTAATTTCAATTTTTTCGAGCAATTACTAATCACAAAACAGTAAGACCTTTATCAAAGAGAAAAGCCAGCTACAACTTTCAGAAAAATCTAAAAACAAATTTAAATCTAATTTCTGGGACCTTTTAATAATCTATACATGGTGTTCATGACATTATTTTCTGGTTTTGAGTGATATAGACATTTTCTAAATGTTAAAAAATAGAGACAAAGCCCATTTCTAACTTTCTCAACCGGAAAAATCTAAAGCATAAAAGTAAGTTACAAAAAAAACAAACAAACAAAAAAAAAAGGAATTTTGATATTTTTGCTCTTTTATTTTTCCAAAGAGGAGTCTAGGCAAACACTTGGCTATTTGAATGCCAATATGAACTCAGTCATTGAGTAGTAAAGTTAATTTTCTAGTAAATGCCGTTAGCACTAAGCATATCATTCACACAGAAGGAGAGGCCTATTCAAACCCACACACATAGAATCCAAACATCTGAGTTATACATTGCCCTAGTATAACATAGCTTGCCTCTATATGAGCCCAGATGTTACATGAGTCTATTCAGGAAAAATACAAACAAATGAAAATATTGTGTTCAGTGAGTATTGCACTAAGCTCTTGGGCAACTAAGACAGTTTGTCTCCACTGAGAGGGTGTGGACATGCTGGGTTTTCCTAATCAAATCTTGAGCTGGGGCTACATAGTCACCTATCTTCTTCCCATCCCGAAGGTGGGCTAACAGGCAGCATCCCTCCATCCATGCAAGCACATTAGTGGTCATTAATTTATTCAGTAAATACTTATCATTCCACTATGATGAGCCATGCATGGTGATAGGCCCTGGGAATATAACCAAGGACAGCACTGCACTCACAGCATTCATATTCTCATGCAAAAAGACAGACAATACACAGGTAAACAAGTAAGATGATTCCAGAGAAGCATAAGTTTCACGAAGAAAGTGAAACACAGTAATGAGACATAGAGTAGGCTGTCAAGACATTTTTGTGGAATGAAAGAAGGAAAACAGTTTCTCCACAAATGTCACTTGGCAATTGCTCCAGGCAAACACAGATGCCCTCTTCCTGAGGTTACGGGTGGTGAATTTTTTTCCTTGCCAGCTCTGCAATAAAAGCCCATAAAAGAGAATTTCCTGGCCCCCATCATGCACCCCCATCCCCCAACACACACACACAGGCACGTGGGTTTTGGAAAAACTAAATTGAGGCTAAAAAAAAAATCTTTTGAGTGTTTTCCATAATCCAGATTCTGTCCCCAAAACTCTACATGTTTATCCACATTCAATGCATATGACAGCCTTATAACCCAGGTGCTATTTTCATCCCCATTTTTACAAATGAGAAAATTAAGGCGCAGAAAAAATTAGTAACTTACTAAAGGTCACACGTCTGCTAAGTGGCAGAATTGAGATTTAAACCAAGGCAGTTTGGCTTCAGGGTCTTAGCTCTTTCCTTGTAATGTCATGGTAAATGAAGGAGCCATAATAATAATGATATAGTATTTTCCTCTTCTCAATATGTATACACATTTTCTAACCAAAGTCTCTGAGTACACAGGTTTTGCTTTTCTCCATGGAGAACTGAGACAGCTATCATGGGGAAACGTATACATCCTCCCTGCAAGGACGACATTCTTTATTCCTTGGGCAAGTTCAACATACTTCTTTTAGATAAACAAACTGACTCATGACTTACCAATGTCTGGCACCTCTAGACTTTAGAAAACTTCAGTGGTATGCCATTGAAGATATAAAATTTTACTACATAAATTTATATTTTTATTTGTTACATCCTCCCCACTAAACCACGAACTGTGATGTGGCTTGGTCTATGCCTTGGTTAGCCTTATACCCATTTAGCAACGTTCCAGATACTTAAGATTATTCATTAAGGACGTGAATTAAATGAATGAGTGATGAGGTTGTAGCACTGAACCTGTATGAAATGATGCTTTCCTGATTTGTTGTAACTTTTTCACAGTAGAATAGTCATTTTTGCAGAGAGCAATATACAATTAAGGAGTAAAATGCTGCTGCTCTCAACTGGACCATCAATGTCAGTAACAGAAAATTAAGAGAATGAAAATAATTGTTGCTTTGAACCCTCACAGCTGAGGAATCTTTATTTAGAGCCTCTTCTAAAATAATTATCTTTTTATAAACATGCATTTGATCTCATCTACTCTCACGAGTTATTCCTGTGTTTGGTGCTCTGTTTTGACTCCAAGCTACCTTCTGGGCCCCCATCTGTCAATAGCAAAGTGTTACAATTATGACTTCCCCTCAGTCAAATCTGCTAGTTTTCTCATACTCAGTTGCTATAGCACTTCAGCCTCCCTCTAAAGATCCTTGTTTTTAATACTGCACATTTTTCTCTACTATTCATTTACTTACACCCTTTCACAGATTTTTGTCGACATGCTACAGACTTTGACACTTGACAGTTTTCTGAAGCTTTTGCTAAGTAAATTGAAAATTGGGATAGTACAACAGGAATCCAGCCTGTATCTGTGTATGCTGCATTTCTATTTCATATCATCTGAAGTCCTATTGTAGTCAGCTCTTTCATGTAGAGCTGAAGATCCATTTCCATTTGGTACAAACTTGCCATATTTGTTTACTATTGTCAACGGTAGAACTTTCAATTATAGACAGAAAACTTGGCTGAAATTAAAAATTGAAAAAAATACTGTGGGAGAATATATTTGCAAATCATCTATTCGATAAGGGATTTGTGTCCAAAATATATATATTAAAAAATCATACAGTTGTACAATGAAAAGATAAATAGCCAATTTAAAAATGGAAAATGATTTGAACATACATTTTTCCAAAGGAGACATCCAAATGGCCGATGAACACATGAAAAGATAGTCAACATCATTCATCATTAAGGAAATGCAAATCGAAATCACAATACACCACTTCACACCAATTAGGATGGCCAAAATTAAAAAGAAAGATAATAAAACTATTGTCAGGAAACAGTTTTCTGTAGAAACTGGAACCCTCATACATTGCTAGTGGAAATGTAAAATGTTATAACCAGTTGTTAAAAAGTTTGTAGTTCCTCAAAAAGTTAAACACGGAAACCAAGCAATTCCATTCCTAGGCATACATACCCAAGATAAATGAAAACATGTCTACCCAAAAACCTGTACACTAAAAAAAAAAAATTCCCTTTTATTGGGGTTGTTTTTATATCTTGGCTATTATGAATAATGTCCACAGCAGCATTATTCATAACAGCCGAGATATGCAAACAACCCAAATGTTCACCAACTGGTGAATGGATAACAAATGGTGGTGTGTCCCTACAATGAAATGTTACTCTTCCATGAAAAGGAATGAAGGACTGACACAGGCTGTAACATGGATGAATCCTTTTATTCCATAAGTTATTGGGGTACAGGTGGTATTTGATTACATGAGAAAGTTCGTTAGTGATGATTTGTGAGATTTTGGTGCATTCATCATCTGAGCAGTATACATTGCACTATATTTGTAGCCTTTTATCTCTCACCCCCCTCCCACATTTCTCCTAAGTCCCAAAAGTCCATTGTATCATTCCTATGCCTTTGTGTCCTCATAGCTTAGCTCCCACACAGCAGTGAGAACATAACAATGTTTGGTTTTCCATTCCTGAGTTACTTCACTAGAATAAGAGTCTCCAATCCCATCCAGATCACTGCAAATTCTGTTAATTCATTCCGTTTTATGGCTGAGTGGTATCCCATCATATATATACACATACATATATATATATATAATATATATATACACATACATATATATATTATATATATACACAAATGTGTATATACATATACCCCATTGTGTATATATATATGTACATATATATGTGTACATACATATATATATATCACAGTTTCTTTATCCACTCTTTGATTGATGAGCATTTGGATTTGTTCCATGATTTTGCAATTGTAAATTGTACTGCTATAAACATGTCTGTGCAATTACCTTTTTTGAATAATGACTTCTTTTTCTCTGGGTAGGTACCCAGTAGTAGGATTGCTGGATCAAATGGTAGTTCTACTTGTATTTCTTTAGGGAGTCTCCACACTGTTTTCCATAGTGACTGTACTAGTTTACATTCCCACCAGCAGTGTAAAAGTGTTCCCATTCACTGCGTCCACACCAACATCTACTGTTTTTTAACTTTTTTATTGCGGTCATTCTTGCAGGAGTAAGATGGTATCACATTGTGGTTTTCTTTTGCATTTTCCTGATCATTAGTGATGTTGAGCATTTTTTCTCATGTTTGTTGGCCGTTTGTATATCTTCTTTTGAGAATTGTCTTTTCATGTCCTTAGCCTGCTTTTTGATGGGATTGTATTTTTTTTTCTTACTGATGTGTTTGGGTTTGTTGTAGATTCTGGATATTTGTCATTTGTCATTTGTCAGACATATAGATTGTGAAGATTTTCTCTCATTATATGGGTTGTCTGTTTACTTTTCTGAATGTTTCTTTTGCTGTGCAAAACTCTTTTGTTTTTAAGGACCCAGCTATTTATTTTTGGTTTTATTGCATTTGCTTTTGGGTTGTTTGTCATGAAATCCTTGCCTAAGCCAAGGTCTAGAAGTGTTTTTCCAATATTATCTTCTAGAATTTTTATAGTTTCAGGTCTTAGGTCTTAGATTTAAGTCCTTACACTATCCTGAGTTGATTTTTGTATAAGGTGACAGATGAGGATCCAGTTTCATTCTCCTACATGTGGCTAGCCAATTATCCAAGCACCATTTTTTTTCCTTCCAGTTTGCAATGCAGTGGCACAATCTTGGCTCAATGCAACCTCCGCCTCCTGGGCTTAAGTGATTCTTCTGCCTCAGCCTCCAGAGTAGCTGGGACTACAGGCATGAGCCACCATATCCAGATAATTTTTTGTATTTTTAGTAGAGACCTGTTTTCACCACGTTGGCCAGGCTGGTCTCAAACTCCTGACCTCAAGTGATCTGCCCGTCTTGGCTACCCTTGTTGGCCTCCCAAAGTGCTTAGATTATAGGAATGAGCCACCATGCCCAGCCCCAGCACCATTTGTTAAAAAGGGTGCCCTTTCCCCACTTTATGTTTTTGTTTGCTTTGTTGAAGATCAGTTGACTGTAAGTATTTCAGTTCATTTTGGGGTTCTCTATTGTGTTCCACTGGTCTATGTGCCTATTTTTATACCAGTGCCATGCTCTTTTGGTGACTATGGTCTTATAGTATAGCTTGAAATTAGGTAGTGTGATGCTTCCAGATTTGTTCTTTCGGTTTATTATTGCTTTAGCTATGCAGGCTCTTTTTTGGTTTCATATGAATTTTAGAATTATTTTTTTCTAATTCTGAGAAGAATGAGGGTGATATTTTGATGGGGATTGTTTTGAATTTGTAGATTACTTTTGGTAGTATGGTCATTTTCACAATATTGAGTCTACCCATCCATGAGCAAATGTGGTGTATCACATTTATTGACATGTGCATGTTAAACCATCCTTGTATCCCTGATATGAAACCCACGTGATCATGTTGGATTATCATTTTGATATGTTGTTGGATTCAGTTAGCTAGTACTTTGTTAAGGATTTTAGCATCTATGTTCATCAAGGTAGTTTTCTTTTTGGTCCTTTTCTGGTTTTGGTATTAGGATGATGCTGCCTTCATAGAATGATTTAGGGAGGGTTGTTTCTTACTCTGTCTTGTGGAGTAGTGTCAGAAGGATTGGTACCAATTCTTCTTTCAATGTCTGGTAGAATACTGCTGTGAATCCATCTTGTCCTGGGCTTTTTTTGTTAGTAATTTTAAAATTACCATTTCAATCTCACAATTTGTTATTGGTCTGTTCAGGGTGTCTAATTCTTCCTGATGTAAGCTAGAAGGGTTGTATTTTTCCAGAAATTTATCCATCTCTTCAAGGTTTTCTAGTTTATGTGCATAAATGTGTTTGTAATAGCCTTCAACGATCTTTTGTATTTCAGTGGTGTCAGTTATAATAGTTCCTGTTTTGTTCCTTAGTGAAGTTATTTGGATTTTCTCTCTTTTTTTCTTGGTTAATCTCGCTAATGGACTATCAAATTTATTTATTTTTCAAAGAGCCAGGTTTTTGTTTTGTTTATATTTTGTATTTTTTGTTTTGTTTTGTTTTAATTTCATTTAGTTTTCCTCTGATCTTGGTTATTTTTCTTCTGCTGGTCAGTTTGGGCTTGGTTTGTTCTTTTTTCTCTGGTTCGTTGAGGTGTCACCTTAGAATGTCAGTTTGTGCTCTTTCAGTCTTTTTGATGTAAGCTTTTAGGGCTAGATAACATGGATGAATCTTGAAAACATTATGGTAAGTGAAAGAACCCAGACACAAAAGGTCACATAGTATATAATTCCATTTATATGAATTGTCCTAAGTTGGCAAACCCATAGAGAGAGAAAGCTCATAGTTTAGTGATTGGCAGAGCCTGAGGGTTGAGGGAGTGGCTGGATATAGATATAGGATGTCCTTTAGGGATAAGGAAAATGTTCTAAAATTCAGTTGTGTGATGGTTTCAAAATTCTGTGAATTTATTAAAACCACGTAATTGTAAAATATAAACAGATCTTTTTTATGGTATATTAATTAGATTTCAATAAATCTGTTTGTGAAAATGAATTATACTATACCCTTTCAAAGCCCTACTGTCAAATAGCTGCCATTAATTCAAGAATGTTACAAACTCATGCAAAGATTGAAAGGGCAAACTAAGTTATCAAGCTTTATTATTAATGAATTAATGAGTGTAAGTGAGGCTGATTATCATTTTTGCAGGGCATATAATCTTAAGATTAGTATTACTATTATCATACTATGAATATTACTATCCTGGCATACATGCTGAAAAAAATGTTTTATGCAGAGGAACACATATGTTTCAGACTTTCTTTTGTGAGATTAATATATTTTATTGAATAATATGGTTATGTTTGCATAGCTCAGAGAAAAATTGTAAAAAAAAATTTATTAATGGTTTCAATTCAAAATAACATAGAAAGGAAAACTTAAGAAATATTTTTTTCTCATCTCTGGACCCTTTGCTTCCTGTTTGTAGATTATGTTTAGATTAGTGGATTTCTACCACACTTACCTATGTCTGTAATATTGGACTTGGAGATCACCATTGAAGAGCAGAGATGATCCACCTCTTACTTTTTATCAGACCTATACCTGTAGACTTTTCTAGCAGAATGTTCCTCTAAAATAATAAGGTCTCAAGAGATAACAAAGAACAGGCACCTTGTTTAAAGTATCATGCGGACTACCAAATGAATGCATGGATTTCTGGATACATAGTTTTTTCTGTATGTGTGTGTGCATGTGTGTGTATTTATATCCCCAGAAGATTTAAGACCTCATTTTAAAATTTTAAATTGCATGGGAAGGTGATACCTATATATTGAGACGTTAATTCTCTTCATAATGATGAAATGAAACTGGTTTCAAACTAACCTATTTAATTTTGGAATCATATTTTAGTGAGAGAAACATGGTTTCTATTGACTCAGTAGATTCTTGTCATATCTAATTTATTGCAGTAGAGTTTTGTGGAAGCAAATGTATATAAATGTATAAGTTCCACGTATAATTGGGAAGCATAGATAAAAATAATTTGACATTGAAATTTATACTTAAGAAATGGTACACTTTGCTACAATCAATTTTTCATTATGCTGTTGAGATCAATAGCTACAAATAAGATATAAAAACTCTATTATTGATGGGGCACATGTCAGTATAAAATGTACAGTTTTCTATAGCATTTCAGTGGTAGAAAATTGTATTATACAGTTTCCAATGATATTCATATTGCTCTGTGGAGAACACCTATTAAAATCAATGTACAGTAAGTCAACACAGGGATATTTTACAACATATAAAAAAGATACCACTATTTTAAAAATATTGCCTTAAATTCTTTTGTCGGGAATTGTTAAAATAATGAGAAAACATGAAGGCTTTTTTGGTTTGTGTGTGTGTTTTTTTCCATTTAAAAACTGATCCAGCTTGGTTATTACCAAATCAGATTACCTCTCAGAACTGTTAGGCATTGTGACATTTATTAAATAAAACATATCCCTTCCCCTCATGGTCCCCACCCTCACATACACAGCAAAATACTTCACATCAGTGAGGATGCTGAGGTATAGCCACAGAGCACATATTTGAGAGGGGTGGACATTAATGCATGTGGAAAATATTTGGCCTCCAAATAAATATGTTCCATATAGTAATGGTCATAATACTTCAGGTCCAAGCACTGTGATCACAAGCCCTGTAATGTCATTCACTTAGGAAATAAACATGGTCTGACCAATGAAGCTAAGAAGGAATATGCTGGTTTTAGAGGGCTTGAAGTGTATTAGATGTTGCAGAGGACATTTATTTCCCTTTGAAAATCTTGACTTCTTTGTTTAAATCTACATGTAACTCTTTCTGATGAATAAAACAATGTCATAAAGTTCTCAGATTTATTTTATATAGCCAGACATTTTTCTAAATTACTTCACTCAATCACTTCTGCTTCAGTGATAATCCATTTGGCCATAATATAAATACATTTTAGTCAATGATAAATTGTGTGTTGCAGGCCTGTTTGAAACAGTACCAGTTTTACATTTCTGGTCATTGAAATAAGGCTTTCCTAAAAAATAATAATAATAATTTGAGAATGAGACCAGCTTCAAAAAGATTGATATTATATTTATAATCAAATAATATTTATTTCTTATCTGGACAAATGGTGCACTGCATGGGGCAAGTAAACCTGCTTGTAAAGCATAAAGGGAGATAAAATTTACCTAGAGAGATTGATATTCAAATTTTGAAAGGAATATATTTCTAATTTAGAGGATAATTTATTTCCAAGTAAAGTGATTATCCTTTCCTTGAAAGCGTATTCCTCTTCCTTCAAGAAGGGAGAGGGATAGAGGAATATAACTTAGAGCGTGGCCTAAAGGAGTGTGTGTGTGTGTGTGTGTGTGTGTGTGTGTGTGTGTGTCACAGTCATCACTGATAAAATTTTGCCATTCTACAAACGTTTATTAAATTGTATCTCAGAACCCTGGAAACTTCATAGACTGCATCACCAAGTTTTATATTTCATAGGGGAGCCGTATTAGTCAACTAGGGCTGCCATAATGAATATCACAGACTGGGGGCCTAAAACAACACACATTTATTTATTCTCTCACAGTTCTGGAGGCTGCAAGTCCAGGATCAAGGTGCCTGCAGCTTCTCCTGAGGCCTCTCTCATTGTTTTGCAGATGCTGCCTTGTCTGTCCCCCTGTGGCCTTTCCTCTGTGCCCTAGCATCCCTGAGGTTTCTTCCTCTTCTAATGAGGATATGTGTCCTATTGGATTAGGGCTCCACCCTATGACCTTATTTAGTTTTAATTACCCCTTTAAAGGCCGTATGTCCAAATACAGTCACACTGGAATTAGGGCTTCAAACATGAATTTATCCCAAGAGGAGAGACATGATTCAGCCCATAACAGGAACTGAGAAATGTACACTGATATCTTCAATTTATTTAGTGGGTTTTCTTAAAATACTGTGGGACTTAGCAGAGTGCCACTCTCTTAGAATCTTTTAGACCTGAACAACAGTTATCTCATCCCTGAGGAGAAATGGCTATGGCCCATACAAGTTATTCTGGAGGGTGCTTTTTCTCATGGAGGAAAGGAGGATGGAAGGCGTGATGAGTTCTTGGAAGAAAGGAGGAAGAATGAAGGATGCAAGGTCTGCGGATGCTTCCAGAGCCAACTGAAAGAAATGCCTTCCCCCTGCAGCCTCAAACCTGCTCAAATTTTGTTTCTTTGTTTACACACATTCATCCTTTCCTGAAAAGGTGGGAGGGAAGATTCTCAAAAGGCTCTCCATGCTGGTTGCTCTACATTTAGTGCTTTAAAAAAATCTGTGAGCTGGCATCTGTCATCTCTATTCCATAAGATTATTAAGCAAAGCTGGGGAGGCCCACGATCACTGCACTGCTTATGGGGAATTCATACAGGCTGTCCATTGTGTCTGGTCCCAACAGTGAGATTTCTGCAAGGCATGGTGCAGAGTTCTAGTGTTCTGATATGAAGCAGCTAGACATGAACTGATGAATGAGGAAATAGACATCGCAACTATATAATGCAGGTTTTTCCAGAAGCTGATTATAAAGTATGGCAGTTAGTATGTAGGGAAATATGAAACAACAACTGTGCTTCTTCCAGACCATGTGACAATCTACTTCTCCAATTCCTTATCTATAACACGGGGCAAGAATGGTGCAGTTATGGGAATTATGTTAATTAACATTTGTGATACAATTAAACATTGCTGTAATCTAGCTAAACATTTGGATATTACTTCAAACTACCTTTACATTTTTAGGTAAAGGTAAATAGTCCTTTACCTATAAGGACTGGATCCTGTAAAAGTTGTAGGGCCACATATTTTTGAATACTTACACGTGACAGTAAAAAAAGTATTCACAGCTCAATTTATTAACATAAACTTTTTAGAGAAAAGAAAAACTAAGGTGATTTTATTTTAACATGAAGGACAATGCTATTCAAGGTTAAGAAAATCTAACAAAGAAAAGTTGAATTGGAAAGTAAAAAGAAAGTTGGCAATTACATAATAAGCAATAAACTGAGTGATTATCAATCACAAAGAAAGTTCTCAGGTAACAGGAAATAGAGGTAAATCCCATAGTATGGATAACTTTGGTGACCATTGATGCCAATTCCAAATGTAAATCCCAACCAAAATGCCATTCTGAGGGAGTGGAACGATTTAGAAGAAAGAATACAAGCCCTAGAACTGGAAAATCTCAGTTTACATATCAACTCTGCTCTCAGTTCTTTCTATTCTCTATTTCCATCGCTAACTTTCTTTTTAAGTTATTTAAACAATCTACTTCTCCATTTCCTTATCCATAACATGGGACAACAATAGTGCGGTTATGAGAATTACATTAATTAATATTTGTGATACAATTAAAACATTGCTTTAATCCACCTAGACATTTGGATATTAATTCAAACTACAGCATTGGTGTAGCACATTAAAATTTTATATATCCATATCTGCAATGTGAAAAAGAAAGAATTCTTGCTATTTAGTGTCAGGAACATACAATTAAGCTACTTTAATTAGAATGTACTCAAACCATGTCATAACAATCTAGGTAGTTTTCACTTATTACATAAAAATGGATGTTACCGTGATTTTTAAAGCGAAATTATTTTGTTTTGATTCTCTTTAAAAATTAGTTATTAAAAGTCATTGATTACTTACCATATGAATATTGCTATGGACAGGTAGATAAAGTCAAAGTCTATTGTATTTCACTCTTTCCATGTAAAGGTAGGGGGTATGTTGAGAAACAGTATGAATGCTTTCAGATCATTGGGACAATATTTAGAATATAGCACATGACTTTTAGCATAATAAATGATACCCTAGTGTCTTCGTCTATGGAAATAATTTAGAAAAAGAGGAAACTTTTAACTAGTTTTTTGAAGAAAAATTACTTAACTGGTCATTTGAAAGATAGCCAGAAGTGATTTTAAGAAAAGAAATTATTAGTTTAGGTGTTGTCTATTTAGATGCTTTGCTCAAATCTAGTACATCTTTTGATAAATACTTATCAATAATTAATGTTATATACTTATATAGTCACTTATTTTGGGTAATATGTGAAATATATTGATGTTAAGAACATAAAATACGATAAAAATAGTTTAGTAATGGAAGGTCAGAAAAAAAATTATCAAGTAAAACATAAAGAAAAGTCAGAAACCTCCCCCAAAAGACTGCATTATTTTCAAACTTCTATATGGCAGTTAATTTTGTAACCAAAAATAATTCATTTAAAGACAATCTCACTTTCATATTTCCAAGCTTTACTGAGGTAGTCCAAAATTACTTGTTAAATTCTAATAACCAACTGAAAAATAATTTAGCATAATATTTTTTAAGTACAAGAAGTATTTGTAGCCCAGAGAAACATACTGAACTAAAGTAAGGATTTTATTATTTGTGTTTTTTCTTTTACAAGGTATTACTTCCAATTAAGGAGTAAATAAGCAAGAGACAATAATCACTGCTATTGTCTTATGACAAAATTGAAGGGCATCTACAAATTGACTCTGTTTTTCAGTTTTCTAATCTGCCCTGTGCTGGCTCATCAATCATAGGACCACAGACTTTTTTAGATGAAAGAGACCAGAGAAATTGTCTCATACTTTTTTTTAATCTCCCCTAGCAATTTCTGAAGACAACATTAGCTTCCTCACAGGTGCACTAACATTTTGAAGCAGTTGGTTGTGGATTGAATATGTGCTTTGGTATTAGTATTACTAGAAGCAAATTATAAACAGATAGCTCACCTAGGTGGCTATCGCTGAGATTTTCTAGCATTATAAAATATTCCAAGTTTACCCAGACCATAGGTTTAATGTATTTCATTGTTTGCTCAATTTTTATTAAAGTCATTATTCAAATTTCATTGATTGCCTACTATATGTCAGACCCCAGGGACAGAAAAAATATAAATAGTACACAGCTTTAATGTTCAAGAAGAATATAATTTGGTGGAGAATACAGATGCATAAGGAGATAAGGATAATACAATAGTGTGCAATGGTAGAGACATGCACAGTGGGATCACAGCATTCATGACACCCTTTGAGTACTTAACCATGTGTGGAGCTTGGCTCTAAGCTCTCTATATGTACTGATTGAACTCAGTCCTCCCCATAACCCCATGAAGTAGGTACTGTTTATACCCTCACTGTGTAGATGTTGAGAGGCAAAGATGTTAAGTGACTTGCCCAAGGTCACATGGTGAGTGAATGGCAGAGGCAGTATTCACACACAAGAAGTCTCACAAGAGCTTCTCAGGAAGAGCCACAGAACACCTAAGGCAACTGAAGTAAGCCTATAAGTAGGAGGAGCAGGCCCATGGTGGGGGCAGAGCACTCAGGGTAGAAAAGGCAGCGTGGAAGAAAGTTGGCAGTGGAACCCAGCTGTGTGTGTGGTCTGAGAAGAGCAAATTCAGTCTTGCTTAAGAGCAAGGAACAAAGCTGGGGAGTGGGGGCACAAGGGAGGCTACTGTGGAGGGCGGGGCTTCGACTGACATGCTAATGTGTGTGCCCTTTCACCTAAAGGTCAGGGTTTCCCAAATTGTGCTCCCTGGTTGTGCCTTAATACAAGGGCTCCATAATACCTTAAGAAATTCAGCTGAATACGTTTTGAACAGAGTCCTTTTTAGCAGGATTTTCCAGAGTCCTTAAAATACTAGCATGTACTGTACTGTCCCTCAGAACCCACTGTGGGCAGACACTGCGGGCGATGGGGACTCGTGCAGTCAACTGAGCAGAGAAGGGGGATGAGACAAGCGTCTATGTTGATACTATGGATTTTGTAGGGAATTTGGGTTTGAAAAAACCACAGCTGGAGGTATAGAGACTACGAAGAGCTGTGTCTGTGCTACGCAAAATCGTCTTTGAAGTACTTATTCCTCCGTTCGTTAGGACATCTTTTCCCTTTCTATAACCTCTCCCATCCCACCTCAAATTCAGGACAGTCTATTCTGTCTTTGATATTTGTCACAGCTAAGTCACGAACATCTAGCACTATGTCTAGAATATGGAGAAGTGAAGAGTATTAATATGCAAGTATTAAGTTGGGTGTTGAGAGCTCATGGTTATTTTTGTTGTTAAGAGGCAGGGTCTTGCTATATTGCCCAGACTGGACTTAAACTCTTGGCTCAAGGGATTTTCTCACCTAGGACTCAGCCTCTCAAGTAGTGGGGAAGACAGGTATTCACCACTGCCCAGCCTGGCTTTTTGTTTGTTTCTTTTTTGTTTTTGGTTGTTTTGTTTTGTTTTGTTTTGTTTTGTTTTGTTTTGTTTTGAGGCAAAGTCTTACTCTGTTGCCAAGGCTGGAGTACAGTGGCACGATCTGGGCTCACTGCAACCTCCACCTTCTGGACTCCAGCGATTCTCCTGCCTCAGGCTCCCGAGGCAAAAATTAGCTGGGATTACAGGTGTGTGCCACCATACCCAGCTAATTTTCTGTATTTTTGGTAAAGATGGGATTTCGCCATGTTGTCCAGGCTGGTCTCAAACTCCTGATCTCAGGCAATCTGCCCACCTCGGCCTCTCGAAGTGCCTGGTTATTTTTATTTTTATTTTTTTTAATAAAGGTCATTGAAAACCACGTCTTCATGGGTGAAAAGAATGAATTACAAAGATAGAAGGTAGACAAAGGAGTCGATACCTTGAAAAAGTAGAAAGTAAGAAAGCAAGTAACAGGATGCACAGCTAATTGCTCAGCTTCTGGATCGCCCTTATTTCGGATAAACCTCACGTGAATGAGAATCATAAAGGCTCAATTCCTTTACTTTTGTAAAATGTGGAATATCAGAGTTGAAGCAAATGTGGTAGGGCAAGTGATTTGGTTTTGATGGCAGATTTCCATAATGCAGGAGAAAGTAAAAAATAATAATCATAGAAGCTAAATAACAGGATTAGAACTAGAATATCTTTTTATATCCTATGATATTAATATTAATTACAAAATACAGTAGCCATCCAAATTTTCACTTGGTTCTTGAGAGTAAAAATGGCAAATACTCAGGAGAAAATTTTGTATCTCTGAAAGCAATGGAAGTTTATTAGCAAATGTATATGAGGATGAACAATGACAAAATTTTTAATATGATTAAGAATCCTAGGACCCACATTTATATTAGCATAAGTGTTGTATACTCTTAAATACAGTACAAATAAAGCATATGCAGACCCCATATTGAAAATAATAATTGAGAAATTGAATTTCCCTACATTTAATTCTAAAACTTTTTTTTTTTTTTTAATATCCAAGGAAAGCTTAACATTTCCTGAAAGAGAAGTAATAAGTCTGTGCATTTACACTGAAGCAGGTAGCTTATTCCAACAGTTTGGAGCTACAACCCAGAAAGATTTTCTTCCACTGTCAGTTTTGGCTTTAGGCATTTCAAAATTAATAGACTGGGTCGAGTGAAGGGCACATTTGCAGCCTGTATTGGATAAAAGTGAACATAAATATGCTGCTACCAAATGACTATGAGGAAACATTTATAAGGAGATGAAAATCAAAAAACAAAATCCCAGGACAATAAAGTAATTGGATTGAATCTGAGCAAATAGACACTGCCTCTCGCTTGTATTCCTTAACAGGTTTTATTTTTATTTTATGTTATTTGAATTTATTCTTGGACTAACTACGTGCAATGCTCGGTTCACTTTGTGGCTCTCAGCAGTAGCATTCAAGCAAGGACACTCCAGCTATGAGAGGCCTCCCCAATGGCTGATATTAATTTGTCTATGAGAACATAAATGCTTCTGGTAGACATTATCAGGAAACAATTATTTTGACAACTTTTTAAAAATTGGTAGCTGTAGTGGGGAATTTTTTGTTGTTCTTAATTCATTTGGGGCCATTGTATATTTCAGCAGTCTCAGTATTATCTGACCAGAAGATACAGTGAATGTAATATCTGATGTTAACCTATATATTGCTTTTTACCACATTTAATCTGATAATTTTGTAATGTATTACATATTAAAAACACATTTTACATGTGAGAACCTTTATTATCCAAGTGTTTCTCTTTGTCCAAACAAAAGCAATCTAAAGCATGCTGAGAGTTATGGGATTCTGTTTTCTAAGTTTTCTGAAGAAAGAAGTCTACCAAGTCATTTTTTAGTAGTCTATGATTTTGTTAACATTACTTATATACTCTCCAATTGAGTTATTCAATGCCATTTCTCTGAGGCTCAAATAATGGTAGTTACAATGGAATGACACTAGTATCTGTAATTTCAATATATACCTCTTGCTTGGGCTACATGATTCAGATAGGGAGAAAGCAAAACCTCACTGCTTCATTCTTAAACACATGGTGAGTAATAAAGGCTACCTCCTTCACAGCGTCGCTCTCTAATTAACCCCAATCCCAGGATCTGCAGGAATGTAGGGTCTTCCAAACTTTATATTCTGAACAAATTCTGCAACATAATATCCTCTTCACTGTTATGCTAGAAGAAAAGCAAATATAATTAAGAAGCCCCTGCCCTCACTTCCCCAGCTTTCTCCAACTTGATCACCCTGCCCTGTGTACCCAGAAAGTAAATGTGAAACTAATATACTAATTCTGGAAGTCTTGGCTTGGATTTCCGGTTTCATCTCTGAGATATGTATCCATAAAACCAAATTCCCAGCAATTCCCCGTGAACCTTAGGGAGTCATTACTGAGATGTTCTAGGCCAGCAGCACAAGCCCAGCATAAAAGAGGATCCTGAGGAAATGTGGAACTGTATTGTTATCATTAACTTGAGACCCTGTATCGGGGTCTCGAATTATAGACAAACATTTACAGAAGTGTCTTTAAATTTGCCTAATTTACTTGCATATTTCACCCCTCATAGAAATTATAATGCCATAAAGACATCTTTCCAACTGGCAAAAATACTTTCCAGGAAATTCATCTTGTTTTACTCTTTATCATTTCTTATATACAAATCAGAACATCTTGCAAAAGACCTGTGTCTTGTTCAAACATTTTGTGTCTTGAAAAGCTCATAATTATATCTTTGGTTTGAAATCTGAATATATCTATAGCATAGAATACTGACTCCCTTTATAGATTGCTGGCAGGATTTGTTTTTCACTTTGGGGAGAAGTCTATTCTTTGTAGAATATTCCCACACATGTCTGTGTCTATTTCTCAGAGCGGTGCCACAAAGGATATGACCCTTTTGCTCCCAGTACCTTTCATGGTGCTGAGTCGCCTTGGACGTTGGTGCCAGTCAGCACGATTTGATTTGCTATGGTAAGAATAAGATTATATGTAACAGGCGATGTCATTTCCAGGTTCAATAGGCACAGATTTAAAACTAGTCCTCTCTTTGACCCTCCGGATTCTCTTGAACTCTTGCACCTTCTTTGACAGTGTTTGTGAATGAGCGAATTCATAAAAATTCAAGGTTATTTTAATGATAATAGCACTGTGGTGACAAAGGAAGAAGGAAGGGTCCTCTCCTCAGCCCGGAGCTCCTTCTCCTGAGCCGACTTCCTTCCTGGCAGACCAACTGCAGAGTGAATTCCTGTTGATGGTCAAAGGCTGAGAGCAGTTGTGTGTCTGCAACCGTGCTGCTGCTACTGATCTGTGAACATGACATGCCTGAGAATATCGCATCACCATGGCAACAACAAACATGGGGCTAAATTCCATTAGCTGCAGTGACTCAGTGAGTCAAATAGATAATGTGCTGGGCCTGGCCAACTGCCTACAAAAGCCTATGTGAAAGTTGTGATGAATTAACTTCAGCTTGTTATGGCTGCTTTGGTATAAATTCTCTTTTTACTTAAGTCTTTATATTTACGGCATTTGTTAAATAAACACTTAAAAACCCATTAGCTGGTCTCCTCCCAGTAACATATTTGAGGCTACTTTCTGCTTTTTAAAATACCCTTGATTCTCACATCTTTTTTTTAATATCTTGCATTTCTCTAGATTATTTTTCTAATTTTTTTCTTTTTCTTTTAAATTAGTGACAAGGAGTTAAAAAAAGTACATTGCACTTATCTGCAAATGATTTTCCTTGAAACATATAGAATGAGTTGAAAGCTGACAACAATCTTCACTGAGGTCAGCAATATCAAAATTTTTAAAGGAGAGAGCTCCAGGTCAAAAGGAGGAAAAAAAAATAAGTTCTTTGAAATACTCAGTGCAATTGAGGGACCATCCGTTCTAAATAAGATTAAAGAATGTAGACATTTTCAGAATTACTTTGAACGTATGAAGTTAATAGCTTTAAATTACATGATGCACCTACCTTCTAATATCATAAATTCAAAAGGTTATAATCTTCTTCAAAGAAAAATCTGATTGATACAGTAAAATCTTGCCCTCTTTTATATAACTAGGTAGTCTCAGGGTCAAGAAACAGAGAATTCTAGTATAACTCATAAGAATATGCCAGCTTAGCCTTTCTTGAACCAAGTAAGGTGCCTCCTTGGCCTGGCCCCCGCTTCTGTAGGTATGACACACATGCTTTTGAGAGCTTCCTCCATAACATAATCATAGAAAATTTGGCCACGTGCTGTAAAAGAGATGATGATGGGTATGTGGTTTATTACTGACCAGATGAAAAATCAAGATATTCAGTCCTGCCACAAAAGAAAGAATAATGCAGACAGTGAACCACAAGGAGTATCTACTTTGATAATTTAGAAAAAAAAAAAAGCTCAGCCTACTAGTTAGCTTTTCCTCCTTATGCCCATAACCCACCTCATAATAGTGCACAAGAATGCTCGACATGAGAATGTTTCATAACTGTCATCACATATATTACTGTTTTTCTCTAGGAAACTTGTAATGAACAAAATGAAATCAAACACACACACACACACACACACACACACACACACACACACACTCTCTCTCTCTCTCTCTCTCTCACTCATAGCCAAAGATACATTTTTATGTCCGTTTTTTCTTTTTCCCAACAAAGCAATAGAGATAATAATCAGAGATATTATGAAATCTCATATGTTTTAAACTACTCCCTTCATCTCAAATCCATCTATCTTCCTTTTAAGCATATAGTGTTCTATATAAAATGTGCATATTGTGTATTTGTCCTGGAACAAGTGTAAGTTATGGAGAGAAGTCTCTTCAAGAGCCCTGAGTAGTTGTCCTGAACTGCGTGGACTCTGTTGGAAGAGGTGAGCATGAAAGAGCAGGGCTTAGATCCTGCAAGGCCTGATTTGTAAAGGGCTGAGGGTCTCGGACTGGGGAAGTCTTATGCACAGGACAGGGATGTGATGAAGGTGATGCTTGAAGACAATCTAGACTCAAGGGCACAAAAGATTAATTGGGTGATGTTAGGAGTCCAGTCATGAAGTGCTAAGGTTTGATGTACTGACTGGTGCAAGAGAAATTGGGAATTCAATAGTTTTATTTTATTGTTGTTAGGTTTGTAACTATGATGGACCTTTTTCTCATGGAAGAAATAATAATTATTTTCTGTATCTACTTGAAATATTGGAATATAACCATCCTATCAGGGAGGCCCACATGCTTGAAAATACCAGGACATATACCTAGGAGAGGTCTACCTTTATCAGACAAATAGTAAAGTGCCTTTATTTCTCTTGCCCTCCCTCCAGTTATTTTAAAGCATTAAACTCAATGCTTTAAAACCCAATAGTGTTTTCTTCTCTTTCTCTAAAAAAAAGACAGGAGATATTTATAAATTTGGAAATACCTCTTGTCTTACTTTTAGAGAAAGAGAAGAAAATACCACTGACTCCTTTTCTGTTTCAAAAGCTCGCTCCACATATAAGCTTGCAAAAACTATGAAAAAAATGAACTGTTTCTTAAATAGTAAAATAAGTATCTTAAACCAACTAGAGGAAGCCAACCTAAGCCAATTAATGGTTCTAATATGAAATTGAATTAAAGTAGTATTATTTTCAAGTTATTTGCACTATCCTAAAACATTTTTTTTCCTAAAGACATTGTTACAGAATCCTAGGTAATAAATGGTTAAAGGTTATTTACAATTTGCATATACTTTTTAAAAATTAGAATGAGTACAAAGTACTTTAGAATATTTGGAAATAGTTTGTCCTCTAAAGTATTTTCAAGTATTCCCTTTCCTTGTACTCTCATTTATAAAGAGTTAGAAGGTAAACCTCAGCTCACATCTCTTTCCTACATAATTCAAATTCTAAAATATATATATTTGGAATGACTGAGACTTTTCCATGCTCAAAAGAATCAATACTCAAATACAGAAGCTATTGTTTATAACCTAAGATCAAGTGTACATTTCCCATTGTCTTGGGCCCTAAGATCCTGCTGTCTAGGTGCTATTTTCAGTCCCTAGGTGACTGGGGCATATATCCTTTTCAATATGGTATCTTTAATAAGTTGTGAGCCCAGCCTTTTAATTCCTTTTATTGGAGTTTTAGAGGTGAGCAAGGTGAACTTCTTGCCAACTCCAATTTGTTTCTTGTCTCTATGTGCATGCATGCCTCAGATCAACATTGCAATAACGCTAATGGGTCAAAATGCAAGACGCCTATGCCCTATGTCACTGTACAGCAGTTGTGCTTTTAGCTTTTCCTCAACTCTCTTATGTGCTACTGTTACTTTTTATTATGGCCATCCTCTTTGACATATTCGAGGCTGCCCTCTCATCAGTCTCAAAGTCAGCACATACACCAGGTGAAAGTATTATCAGCAAGTTCGGCATCAGCGCCCCTCCACCATTGTGTCAGCATCTGACCCCGCACCGGTTCACAGAGCTATTGTAAATTCAAATTCATTTATTTCATGCTGGGACTTTACTGATATTTAGAGGGAAAAAGATCTACTTGACGTAAAGGGGAGAAGCAGACATCTTTTCATCTTTTGTGGATTAGATGAACTAGACAGGAAACTAGAAGGGGAAGCCCTGGTTCTTTAAAGGGTGTATGTATTTCTACATACTTCTTCTGATTTCTAATTTGGCTTTTTCTAAACTATCAGGGAACATTTCTTCCCAGGAGTTGTTTTTCTGCTTTTATTTCACTTACAGCTTAGAATCTGTAGATGAGGTTGTCCTTTAGGACTATCAAAAAGTAGTTTATAAGATGTGAGTGTTAAAAAACCTACGGCACAAAGCCTCTGAATGGATTGACCACCTCCTTCTATTTTTTTCGGCCAGCGCTTTAGACTAAAACTGTGATGTTCTTAATGCCATGAGATTATCCATCATAGAGGTGACCTTCTTCTGTGTGAGTAACTTGAAAGCCTCTTTTGAACATTCAAGCACAATAACAAGAAGTCCACAAATTACTGACGTGTCATTTCAGATGGCTTTTACTTGACCACGAGGACTCTTGCCCTTCTGGAAGACACATTGTGAAACACCTCTGTCCCCAACAGCCCTATTGTTCTGTCCCATGGCTCACCTCCTTGAGGCTTTTCACTTGTTTCCAGGCCAGCCAGGATGGGTTTTCTATAGCATCATGGAAAGGGAAGGAAGGAGAAGTCCATGTCTTTGCATTGTCTTGCCCTTGAGTAGAAGTGCCTGCCTCCTCAGCTACATCCACACTCTAGCTTCTGTTTGCTCCTCCATTTCTTTGTGAAACAATATTAATTGATAGCCTGTTTCTTAGTGTATTCAAGCTTCTAGGACAAAGTACCATAGAGCCAATGGCTTATAAACCACAGACATTTATTTATCTCAGTTCTGGTGGCTGTAAAGTCCAAGGTCAAGACACGGGAGGGTTCACTGTCTAGTGAGGCACCACTTTCTGGTTTATAGATGGTGCCTTCTTGCTGTGTCTGCTCATGGTAGAATGGGTAAGGGGGGCTCTGTAGGAGGTCTTTTATGAGTGCACTAATCCCATTTATGAGTTCACCTTTCATGAGACAATCATCTCCCAAAGACATCACTTCCTATTACATTACCTTCAGGAGTGAAGATTTCAACATATGAATTCTGGGGGACAAAAACATTCAGTCTATATCAACTTCTTTCCATGTTACTAAGTAATGTTGCAATGGAGTTTCTGTATCCCCAGTACTAAATATATTATTTACTTAAGAAAGTCATATTCTCAAAAGTGAAAGAGAGCAAAGTGAACATTCTCGAGGTCAAAAATGGAAATCAGTTGTAGAAAAAGTTCCTCATAAAGATCAGACCATCTCTGTCAACAATGATGCAACTTTTCAGGAAAAAAAATTTTTTTCCCCATTTATTTATTTTATTGCAATTTAGGTTTTGGGGTACATGTGAAGAACATGCAAGATTGTTGCATAGGTACACACGTGGCAGTGTGAACCTGGAAAAAATTTTTTTAAAAAGATTATTCTGAGAACATTTTTATTTTTTTATTTATGTTTAGCATATTATATTGAACATATTTAAATCAGTCCTTTTTTTATTTTTTTACATTACACAGCACTTACTAACCCCAGACCCTGAGAAGAGAAGTATAACAATCAAAGGGCTTTGGCCCAGGAAGCACATTCTCTAAGGGAAGAGACAGGTGAGGACAAGATGCAAATCACTGCAATTCAGTGACACAAATGACATGGTAGCACCAAGGACAAGGGAGCACAACGCAGTGACAAGTGTGGGGCAGAGCAACCATGCAGGCAAATGCTTGTGATGATCAGTGCTCTGGCAAATTGGGGAGCCAGATCTGGCCAGAAAAAGAGTGCATAAGCCAGGAATGGCTGAAGTAAGACGGGAAGCCTGCTGAGAAAGTGCTATTTTACCCTGAAAGACCTTGAGCATGAGAGAAACAAGATCAAATTTGAATTTTATAAAGGGCACTGTGGCAGAAGTGTGCAAGATAAACTGAAGCAAGGAGAGAGAAGAGATAGAGGAAGAGAGAGATAATGAGGGCATGAACTTGAAGAGTGGTGCTTCACAGCACCTTCTGAAATCGGCATTTTGCCCCCTTTAATCAAATCAATCTCTCTCTCTCTCTCTCTCCCTCTCTCTCTCTCTCTCCACACACTCAAGACATGGATACACACATTTGCATAATGTTTTACTTCTAACCAGTCATCTCTGTAAACAAAATCTTATACCAGTTCATTACTTGCAAATACAGTGTGGTTCATAAATATATTTTATAAGACACATTTTCTAATATTATACCTAATTATATACATATTTTTATGTCTAAAACTGTTTGGAGAGTTCAATGACATTATTACAATTAAACAAATAATAATTTAGCATTTGATGAAATAATTTCATAATATTTAAATTAAGTCACAAACTCAGGAATACAAAAGAGCAGAAGGGAAATTAAAAATTAGTAAGATAAATCATTACTCCTGTTTGGAAACTAAATTTGTCATGAGTGGGAAATACAGGCTTATGTCATTTTTACTCATGGGGCTGCTGATCTGCCTGAGGGGCCAGAAAATGGAGAATGTGCCCACAGGTTTAAATATCCAGGGACGGCATGAGCCTCCCCAGCATAGACGCATGGGACTGCCTTCATATCCACCTTGAGTCACACACACCATTGCTTCATCACATTGCCTTTGACACCTGCCACATCTCACTAAAGCAGTGAGAGCCCCAAGTTCAAGAGTGCTGACCTGGGAAGGGAATCAGGCCAAGGGTTTTCTAAAACTCCTCCTACAGTGATCGAAATTTTGACCTTATACGTCAGCCACTACCAAATCATGGGGGCCTGCATGCTGATCATGCAAGGAGACAGACCTGTAATGCTTGTTGACCACATCATGGTTTTGGGATTAAATCAATCATAGGATGTACACACAGGGAAAGTGTTGTAATTGTGCAGTCAAATTTCCACTGTGTTGAATACAGGTCACACGGTTATCAGAGCATTGTGTTTGACATGTAGTCTCTTGAGTGATGCAAATTAGAAGGTGAAGTAATTTAGAGAGAAGAATATCGAAGTAGTCAAAACTATAAATCTCATCAATGATACTGAATTGTGCATACTGGATAAAGGAAAGCTATGCAATCATGTAACTTCTCAACAATGTAATATAAGCTCTTAAATAAAAGTGAACCTAAATATACTTTCACACTCACCCAATTAGCTACATCCTATTAGACATATATGCTTCCCCAGATAATTGCCTTTTATAGTAATAGAGGATTAAGCACGTAGTTACCTGGAAAGTATTTTAGAAACAAGCTATATAATCTCTAGAAAATTGTTTTCTGTGGGATTCTGTGATCAAGCTGTTTTACTTTTTCCATTTATGCTTTTCACATTTTAAAATGTACGTGCCTTAATAACAAATGTTGTGCAATAAACCTGCTGCTTATCTTATTTTGTTTTTCTTTTTTATTCTACTTTAAGTTCTGAGATATATGTGCAAAACGTGCAGGTTTGTTACATAGGTATACACATGCCATGGTGGTTTGCTGCACCCATCAACCGGTCATCTACATTAGGTATGTCTCCTAATACTATCCCTCCCCTAGTCCCCCAGCCCCTGACAGACCCCAATGTGTGAGGTTCCCCTACCTGTGTCCATGTGTTCTCATTGTTCATCTCCCACTTATGAGTGAGAAAATGTGGTGTTTGGTTTTCTGTTCCTGTGTTAGTTTGCTGAGCATTATGGTTTCCAACTTCATCCATTCCCTGAAAAGGACATAAACTCATCTCTTTTTTATGACTGTGTAGTATTCTATGGTGTATATGTACCACATTTTCCTTATCCAGTCTACCATTGATAGGCATTTGGGTTGGTTACAAGTCTTTGCTATTGTGAATAGTGCTGCAGTAAACATATGTGTGCATGTGTCTTTATAGTAGAATGATTTATAATCCTTAGAGCATATACAGGTATTGATCGACTTACCACCTATGCAACATACGACCATTCAACTTTACGGCCACAATCGCTAGCCACGACTGCTCCGCGTCTGGCAGCACAAACATTGCCCAGCAGGGCGTACGACAGTGCGGACCAGCTTCCGGCAGCACTACCATCTCCGCGTGCATATAGCCTACTCAACTTACGACCAAATCGTGTCACGACCAGTCTGTCGGAACCAATCGTGGTCGTAAGTCGAGCACTAGCTGTATCTAGTAATGGGATTGCTGGGTCAAATGATATTTCTGATTCTAGATCCTTGAGGAGTCACCACACGTTCTTCCACAATAGTTGAACTAGTTTACATTACCATCAACAGTGTAAAAGTGTTTTTATTTCTCCATATCCTCTCCAGCATCTGTTGTTTCCTGACTTTTTAACAATCATCATTCTAACTGACATGAGATGGTAGCTAATTAAAGAGCTTCGGCACAGCAAATGAAACTATCATCAGAGTGAACAGGCAACCTAGAGAATGGTAGAAAATTTTTGTAATCTATTCACCTGACAAAGGGCGAACATCCAGAATCTACAAGGAACTTAAACAAATTTATAAGAAAAAAAAAACATCAGAAAGTGGGCAAAGGATATGAATGGACACTTCTCAAAAGAAGACATTTATGTGACCCACAAACATATGAAAAAAAGCTCATCGTCACTGGTCATTAGAGAAATGCAAATCAAAATCACAACGAGCTCCTTTTCTAAGTTTTATCACTGAATATGACATTTAGATTTCCAACATAATTAAAAATGATAAAAGTTTTTCCGAATATGAGATTTTATATATTTTTATAGCTAATAAAATGATTCTATTCCCGACTGAACAGATTTTCATTCCCTTTTTTAATCCTTTCTTGTTCATCTCAAATGCGAGACACTTACATGGAAAAAAAAAATCACAAGATTGTGTTTACGTGGGGTGGTGACAAAAAGTTTTATTTAATTCTAAAGTTACTGTTAAAAATTACTTACAAAGGCGAGGCTTCCCAAGATGGCCATTTAGGAAGAGCTCGGAGTTGCAGCTCCCAGTGAAAGCACAGAGGGTGAGTGGATGCCGCATTTTTATTGCCCACGGACCAGGAGATTCCCAGGCAGAGGAGCCCCACAGGTCGCCAGCGCGGCTGTTTTGGCCGGCGATGTTCTTTTGGTCGGTGTGGCTGCTTTGACCTGCTGGTTGCTCTGTCCTGGCCGGCGGTTCTCCGTACAAAATACACTGGTCTGGGGGCCCTTTTGGCTGGCAATTGGAGTCCCGGGAAGTCACCCATTCATCTGATTAAAGAGGGGTCTGAACAGGGAGCCAGGCCAGGGGATTCCTGGGCAAAAAAAAGTGCCACGAATCCCAGCGCTGCTGTTTAAGCCAGCACAGTGAGTCACCACATGGGAAAACACACAGATCCTGGCACCCTTCCAACAGGCGACTGGAACACCTGGGATAGAGTCAAAAGGCTCTGAGACAGGGAGCCAGGCGATCAGGCTCGGCTGGCCCAACCCCCACAAAAGAACAGCAATCAGAAACTCTCTGGATTGAGAGTTTCACAGCAAGCGCTGCTGAACCCGGGAGAGTCCAGCTTAGTGTGGGAGGGGAGTCCGCCATTACCAAGGCACTCCACCACTACGGAGGTAGTCCGCCATTGCTGAGGCAGTCTGCTGTTGTCAAGGCAACCTGCCATTGCTGAGGCTGCCTGCCGTTGCCAAGGCAACCTGCCATTACAGAGAAAGTCCACCAATACAGAGGTGGGACACCACTGCCGAGGGATTTCTAACTACACCCATATAAACAAGACTGCAGGGAAGTTCACACAGCAGCTGGGCAGAGCCCACAGCAGCTCAACAAAGCCTCTGCAGGCAGACAGTGACTAGGCTGCCTCCTTGCTGGTCAGGGCAGCCCTGAAAAAGAAAAAAACAAATGTACCTGCCCAGCAGCTCTGAATGAACAATGGAGCTCACAGCTCAGCATTTGAGCTCTTATAAAGGACAGGCTGTCTCCTTAAGCAGCTCCCTGACCCCTGTGTATCCAAAAAGTCACCACATAAAGGAGAGATCAGACTGACATTTGGTGGGTATCCTTCTGGGACAAAGATAGCAGAAGAAGAAACTGGTAGCAACCCTTACTGTTCTGCAGGTACTGCAGGCGATCCCCAGGCAAGCAGGGCCTGGAGTGGACCACAGCAGTTAGGACAGCAGAGGGGCCAGACTGTTAGAAGGAAAGCTAAGAAAAAGAAGTAACTTCATCATCAACAAACAGAACGTCCACTCAGAGACCCAATCTGAAAGTCAGCAAGCACAAAGACAACAGGTAGATAAATCCATAAAGATGGGAAGAAACCAGTGCAAAATGGGTGAAAACACCCGAAACCTGAAGACCTCTCCTCCTGCAATGGATCACAACTCCTCATCAGCAAGGGAACAAGGTTGGATGGAGAATGACTGTGATGAAATGACTGAATCAGGCTTCAGAAAGTAGGTAGTAAGAAACTTCTGTGAGCTAAAAGAACATGTTCTAACCCAATGCAAAGAAACTAAGAACGTTGAAAAAAGATTTGACAAAATGCTAACGAGAATGAACAACATAGAGAGGAATATAAGTGAATTGATGGAGCTGAAAAACACAACACGAGAACTTTGCGAAGCATACAAGTTTCAACAACTGAATTGACCAAGCAGAAGAAAGGATATCAGAGGTCAAAGATAAACTCAATGAAATAAAATGAAAAGGCATGATTAGAGAAAAAAGAGGAAAAAGGAATGAACAAAGTATCCAAGAAATAATGGGACTATGTGAAAAGACCTAATCTATGCTTGATGAGTGTACCTGAATGTGATGAAGAGAATGAATCCAAGCTGGAAAACACTCTTCAGGATATTATCCAGGAAAACTTCACCAACCTAGCAAGGCAGGCCAATATTCAAGTCCAAGAAATAGAGAGAACACCACAAAGATATTCCTCACGAAGAGCTACCCCAAGGCACATAATCATATCGTCAGATTCACCAGGGTTGAAATGAAGGAGAAAATGCTAAGGTCAGCCAGAGAGAAAGATCGGGTTACCCACAAGTGGAAGCCTATCAGACTAACAGCAGATCTCTCCTCAGAAACCCTACAGGCCAGAAGAGAGTAGGGGCCAATATTCAACACCCTTAAAGAAAAGAACTTTCAACCCAGAATATCATATCCAGCCAAACTAAGCTTCATAAGTGAAGGAAAAATAAAATCCTTTGAAAACAAGCAAGTACTCAGAGATTTCATCACCACCAGGCCTGCTTTACAAGAGCTCCTGAAAGAGATTCTACACATAGAAAGGAATAACCAGTACCAGCCACTCCAAAAACATACCAAATGGTAAAGAGAATCAACACAATGAAGAATCTGCATCAACTACTGGGCAAAACAGCCAGCTAGCACCAAAATGGCAGCATGAAATTCACACATAACAATATTAACCCTAAATGTAAATGGACTAAATGCCCCAATCAAAAGACACAGACTGGCAAATTGGATGAAAAGCCAAAATCCATCGGTGTGCTGTATACAGGAAACCCATCTCACATGCAAAGATACACAAAGGCTTAAAATAAAGGGATGGAGGAAGATTTACCAAGCAAATGGAGAGCAAAAAAAAGCAGGAGTTGCAATTCTCATCTCTGATAAAATAGACTTTATAGCAACAAAGGTCAAAAGAGACAAACAAGGACATTACATAATGGTAAAAGGATCAATGCAACAAGAAGAGTTAACGATCCTAAATATATACGCACCCAATACAGGAGCACCCGGATACATAAGGCAAGTTCTTAATGACCTACAAAAAGACTTAGACTCCCACATAATAATACTAGGAGACTTTAACACCCCATTGTCAATATTAGACAGATCAACTAGACAGAAAATTAACAAAGATATCCAGGACTTGAACTCAGACCTGGACCAAGCAAACCTAATATTCATTTACAAGACCCTCTACCCCAAATCCACAGAATATACATTCTTCTCAGCACCACATCACGCCTACTCTAAAATTGACCACATAATTGGAAGTAAATCACTCCTCAGCAAATGGAAAAGAACGGAAATCATAACAGTCTCTCAGACCACAGTGCAATCCAGTTAGAACTCAGAATTCAAAAACTAACTCAGAACCGCAAAGCTTCATGGAAACTGAACAACTTGCTCTTGAATATTCACTGGATAAACCATGAAATGAAGACAGAAATAACGATGTTCTTCGAAACCAACGAGAATGAAGACACAACATACCAGAATCTCTGGGACACATTTAAAGCAGTCTCTAGAGGAAAGTATATAGCAATAAGCACCCACATGAGAAGCAAGGAGAGATCAAAAATTGACACCCTACAGTCAAAATTGAAAGAGCTAGAGGGGCAAGATCAAAAAAACTCAAAACCTAGCAGAAGACAAGAAATAGCTAAGATCAGAGCAGAACTGAAGGAGGTAGAGACACAAAAAGCCCTTCAAAAAATCAATAAATCTAGGAGCTGGTTTTTTGAAAAGATCAACAAAATAGACACACCACTAGCCAGATGAATAAAAAAGAAAAGAGAGAATAACCAAATTGATGCAATAAAAAATGTTAAAGGGGATATCACCAAAGGTTCTACAGAAATTCAAACCATCATCAGAGATTATTACAAACAACTAGTAAACTAGTAAACCTGGAAGAAATGGATAAATTTCTGGACACTCGCCTCCTCCTAAGCCTAAACCAGGAAGAAGCCAAAACCCTGAAGAGACCCATAACAATGTCTGAAGTAGAGGCAGCAATTAAGAGCTTACCAGCCAAAAAAAGCCCAGGTCCAGACTGGTTCACAGCCAAATTCTACCAGAAATACACAGAGCCGCTGGTACCATTCCTTCTGAAACTATTCCAAATAATTCAAAAAGAGGGAATCCTTCCCAAATCATTTTATGAGACCAACATCATCCTGATACCAAAACCGGCAGAGACTCAACAAGAAAAGAAAACATCAGGTTAATATCCATGATGAACATAGATGCAAAAATCTTCAATAAAATACTTGCGATTGGCTTGCCGATTGCAACAGCACATCAAAAAGCTTATCCACCATGATCAAGTAGGCTTTATCCCGGGGATGCAAGGCTGGTTCAACATACGCAAGTCTGTAAATGTAATTCACCACATAAACAGAACCAAAGACAAAAACCACATGATTATCTCAATTGATGCAGAGAAGGCCTTTGACAAAATGCAACAGCCCTTTATGCTAAAAGCCCTCGATAAACTAGGTATTGACGGAATGTATTTCAAAATAATAAAAGCTATTTATGACAAACCAATATCATACTGAATGCAAAAACTGGAAGCATTCCCTTTGAAATCTGGCACTAGACAAGGATGCCCTCTCTCACCGCTCCTATTCAACATAGTACTGGAAATTCTAGCCAGAGAAATCATGCAAGAAAAAGAAATAAAGGGTAGACAAATAGGAAAGGAGGAAGTCAAATTGTCTCTATTTGCAGATGACATGATTATATGTCTAGAAGACCCCATCGTCTCTGCCCAAAGTCTCCTGAAACTGATAAGCAACTTCAGCAAAATCTCAGGATACAAAAATCAATGTGCAAAAATCACAAACATTCCTATACACCAATAACAGACTTAAAGAGAGCCAAATCAAGAACGAACTGCCATTCACAATTGCCACAAAGAGAATAAAATACCTAGGAATACAACTAACAAGGAATGTAAAGGACCTCTTCAAGGAGAACTACAAGCCACTGCTCAACGAAATAAGACAGCACACAAACAGATGGAGAAACATTCCATGTTCATGGTTAGGAAGAATCAATATCGTGAAAATGGCCATACTGCCCAAAGTAATTTACAGGGTCAATGCTTTCCCCATCAAGCTACCCATGACCTTCTTCACAGAACTGGAAGAAACCACCTTAAACTTCATATGGAACCCAAAGAGAGCCTGCATAGCCAAGTCACTTCTAAGCAAAAAGAACAAAGTTGGAGGCATCACAGTAACAGACTTCAATCTATACTACAAGGCTACAGTAATCAAAAGAACATGGTACTGGTACCAAAACAGAGATATAGACCAATGAAACAGAACAGAGGCTTCAGAGGCACCAGAACATATCTACAACAATCTGATCTTTGACAAACCTGACAAAAACAAGCAACAGGGAAAGGATTCCCTGTTTAATAAATGGTGTTGGGAAAACTGGCTAGCCATGTGCAGAAAGCAGAAGAAACTGGACCCCTTCCTGATACCTTACACTAAAATTAGCTCCAGATGGATTAAAGACTTAAACATAAGACCTAACACCATAAAAACCCTAGAAGAAAATCTAGGCAAAACCATTCAGGACATAGGCGTAGGCAAGGACTTCATGACCAAAACACCAAAAGCATTGGCAACAAAAGCCAAAATAGACAAACGGGACCTAAGCAAACTCCACAGCTTCTGCACGGCAAAAGAAACAGTCATTAGAGTGAATCGGCAACCAACAGAATGGGAAAAATTTTTTGCAGTTTACCCATCTGACAAAGGGCTGATATCCAGAATTTACAAAGAACTAAAACAGATTTACAAGAAAAAAACAAACAAGCCCATTCAAAACTGGGCAAAGGATATGAACAGACACTTTACAAAAGAAGACATACATGAGGCCAACAAACATATGAAAAAATGCTCATCATCACTGGTCATCAGAGAAATGCAAATCAAAACTACATTGAGATACCATCTCACGCCAGTTAGAATGGTGATCATTAAAAAATCCAGAGACAACAGATGCTGGAGAGGATGTGGAGAAATAGGAACACTTTTACACTGTTGGTGGGAGTGTAAATTCGTTCAATTGTCTTCCATTGTGGAAGACAGTGTGGTGATTGCTCAAGGACCTAGAAAGAGAAATTCCATTTGACCCAGCAATCCCATTACTGGGTATATATCCAAAGGATTATAAATCATTCTACTATAAGGACATGTGCACACGAATGTTCATTGCAGCATTGTGTACAATAGCAAAGACCTGGAAACCAAATGCCCATTGATGATGGACTGGACAGGGAAAATGTGGCACATATACACCATGGAATACTATGCAGCCATAAAAAACGATGAGTTCGTGTCCTTTGTAGGGACATGGATGAACCTGGAAACCATCATTCTCAGCAAACTGACACAAGAGCAGAAAATCAAACACTGCATGTTCTCACTCATAGGCAGGTGTTGAACAATGAGAACACATGGACACAGGGAGGGGAGCCATGTTACACCCCCTAATCTAGAATTGGGGAATTTTGAAGGATCTCTTGAAGATGGTGGCCTCTAAGGTAAGACCAGATGAATTAGAAGTAACCAAGTGCAGAGGGGCAGAGGGAACTATGAGAGACATCAGAAAATGCAGAGGCCTAACACAAAGTGTATTCTTTTAGAAAGCGGTAGAAATTTGGTTTAACAGCTTTTTTAAACTATTCTGATTTTCCTGAAAGGAAACAAAATAAACGACAAAAATAGCCTGCATCAATATCTGTAGAGAGCAGTTTAGGAAATACCTAGATAACAACCTAAGGCCTTAGAACAGATTGTCTCTGTGCCCTCTTCATAAGGAAGCTTCTGTATTCTTTGAGATTAAAATCTAGGCTTTCCCCATAGACATGAGGCCTAGAGAAAGTCCATTCTTTAGGCCTTGCTATTACACCATTCTACACCCTGCACTTTTTCCCAGCAGGGCTACACCCCCAAACCCCCAGATGGAGACTTTCTGGGCCCTGGACTTTTGGAGAGTTGGGAGAGGCCTAAGGCCTGCCATGGGCACTTGCCCAGTAGAAAAACACCAACTTCCATAGGAAAATTGAGCAACATAGGAAGGGACAAGACACCCTTCTGTAGAGGCAATTTCATGGAAGGGAAGAAGAAGGTTGAGACTGTCTGGTTTAAAAATGGGTGTTCTGCTGGGTGAAGTGCTTCTCACATGTAATCCCAGCCCTTTGGGAGGCCAAGGCAGGAGGATCACTTGAGTCCGGGAGTTCAAGGCTACCCTGGGCAACATAGTGAGCCCCTGTCTTTACCAAAAATTAGCCAGGCGTGCCTGTAGTCCCAGCTACTCTGGAGGCTGAGGCAGGAGGATCGCTTAAGCCCAGGAGGTTGAGGCTACAGTGAGCTGTGATAGTGCCACTCCATTTTGGCCTGGGAAACAGAGCAAGAACTTGTCTCAAAATAAATAAATAACGAAATAAAGAAAAACTAAAATGGATGCTTTGGCAAGAGGAGGGACAAAGACGGCTCATTTTTGCAGGTGGACAGGACAGACCCCATACATGCGCTCTGAAGTGTGAAGCCAAGGCTCTGGGAAAGAAGCTTTTCCACAGCTGAAGAGCTGGGCAAAGTCGTGCATTGGAGAGAGACGGTCAGTCATACTTTAAAGAAGAATTAAACAAAAAAAGAAAGGAAAGAGGCATCGTTTGCAAAGGTTCTGGTTAAAGACCATAAACATCATGAGTGCTTTTGAGGATACCACATCCCTATTTTGGAGTTTTTCTGGTGAAGAATAAGAGCAAGGGGAGGTACCAGGACAGTCTTCTCCATTGACGGGAACTGACTGAAAACTATTGAACAGGACCATGCCTGTGTAATTTGCTCTTTTGCCATGCCCACCACGGGGCCCTGAACAGAAAGATACCACTACATATGGCTTGATGATTGTGCAAATGATTAGCTCTTACATACCACAAAATCGTGAGGGTGTAAAATCCCATTTGACTTTCAATTGAGAATTTTCATCTTTATTACATGTAGAAATAGCTCCATGATTTTAAAAAAATGTTGCAAACATTAGAAATGAGTCACTTTGATTCTGGATTTTAGCTTACTACTTGTTACAGAGAGAAACACGGTTTTTTTTCATCGTTTATATCTGTTCTTCATTGGGGGGCTGAAGAAGCTGCCAGGCCTGGAGATGACAAGTCTCTAAAGATTTAGATGGAAGTCAAGGGAGACAGAGATTTCAGCTGCTGGGCCCACCCTCTCATGTACTGTGAACCGTGTTTCTATAATGAAAAGTGGGAGCATAGCCAGTTAAACTAAACTGAATTATTCTATGCAAATTGCAGTCTTAGGGAACTCCTCTCACCCAGGACAAGAAAGGCAGGTGAGGTTAAATGAGAAAGACACAGACACTGAAAGTTTTCTTAGCAGAGGGCTAGACATATGGGATGTTCCAAACATGTGAAGTATCAGACTGTGGCCACAGCCATGGATGTGAAGGAGAAGATTGACAATGAGCTGGAGAAGCAGGCATGAGCTACTTTGTGGCGGGTTCTCTATGCTGTGCTGAGCATTAAGCTCTTCATACTGCAGATAACCAAGAGCTATGGAAAGAGTTCTCCCTAGCCACTTAAAATGGCAGCCAGCCATTTCATTACATAGTCTTCCCTCGCAGTAATCTCAAATCTATATCTGCTTAGGTATCCAATGTGTGGGCGTTAAAATTGATTTTATTTCTCCCATGCACCAATGGCTATAACATTGCACAATATTAAACAAATAGGTATACCATTTAATACACTAGGTGATATTGATTGAGTCTGAAGTGTAAGACAGGAAAAAATATGAACTCCATTCACCAACCAGGAACAACATGGTTAAAGAAAGAAATGTTATTTCTATAAAGTATCTGATTATTTAAAAATCTGTAGTAAATATACATTGTTTTCATGAAAGAAAAAAACAAATCTTGTGGAAAGGATATGCTAAAACTCTGAGAACTAATTTGTTAAATGAGACTAAATTTGCAATGAAAATATTTCCAAAATTTAAGACAAATAAGCAAATTCTAACCTGTAAGTATTATCTTACAAAGATTTTTGATAGTGTACTACAAAGAATGTACTAAAAAGTTAGGTCTCAGTTTAGTGTTCATTTGCGATATTTGCAGTTGGCCAAGGTGAGTCATGTTTATGCTATCATTTGAGTAGTCTTACATGTAGACACATAAGACTTTCTGAGCATTATTATTATTATTATTATTAGTTGAGGTAGAGTTTCACTCTTATTGCCCAGACTGGAATGCAATCATGTGATCTTGGTTCACTTCAACCTCTGCCCCCCAGATTCAAGTGATTCTTCTGCCTCAGCCTCCTGAGTAGCTGGGATTACAGGCCTGCGCCACCATGCCAGGCTAATTTTGTATTTTTAGTAGTGATGGGGTTTCTCCATGCTGGTCATGCTGGTCTCAAACTCCCTACCTCAGGTGATCTGCCTGCCTCGGCCTCCCAATGTGCATTATTTAAAAAAATAATAAAGCAATAAGCTAGTTCTAAGCAGACGCCTATGGGGGAATTTTTTTGGTTAACTCTATTCTTCCAATTGTTTAATAAAACATATTACTAATGGAAACACAGATTATCAAAGAGTCATAATCTTCATACATAATATAATACACTGATCAATACATTCTTATTTAGATTAATCTCATTTATATCTAGATTTGCCTGTACAGGCATGCAACTGCTATTAGTGGGAACATGTTGGGAAAAATATGTCATTATGTGAATACCATAGAGTGTATTTACACAAATCTAGATGGTGTAGCCTTAAACATACCTCTACTGTATGACATAACCTGCTGCTCCTAGGCTAGAAATCTGTACAACATGCTTCTGTACTGACCACTGAAGGCAATTGTAACAGAATGGTAAATATTTGTGTATCAAAACATATGTAAACATAGACACCATACAGTAAAAATACTATTATGTTCTTTTGGGACCACATTCATGTATGTCATCTGTCAGTGTACAGATGATTTATTTTATAAACCTGTGATCATAAATATCATAAAGTATTTAAGCATTTATAATTACTTATGTCATATGTCATTTATTTCTATACATATCTCTATATAAGTGTGTATATGTATTTACTTGCACATATGTGTACATTGACACACATGGACATACATATATAATTTACTAAATATTGGAGCATGAAGATTTGATTCTGTACTTTTTTTTCAGATTCTATAAACACATGTAAGTAATTTTATTTAAACTACTACTGTTCAGAGTATGGAAAAAATGAATTGATTTTAGGTTCCCAAGAGAATGTTCATTTTCAATGTCTCACAAACACATTCTAATTGTATTACATTAAAGATTATCTTCAGAAGCAGTAAGGGCCAATTTCAGTGAGGCTTTAGGTATTTTACCCAGGAAATTTGCTAATGTATATAATCAAAGCAAATAATGAGGTATAAACACAGTGAGCATACTGTTTTGTATGAAATATATTCAAATAAAATCTTGCTTTGTGCTTCATATTTAGTGAGAAAATCAGTAATGATTTACCAAAATAATTCAGAAAAGAGATGGTTCTTTGAGGCATAAATCTCCTTTCCCTTTAAAACGGTCAATAAAAACATAGATATACAAATGTATGTGATGCACAGACAGACATCATGCAAACACACAACACAGAGAGCAGAAACGTATAGAAACTGTGGCAAAGAGGCAAAAAACTAGAATGAGCTGAGCTCATCCAAGCATGATAGTAGAAATATTCAATAGGTTTGCAGCAAGACCAACTGGGGAAGAAGAAAACTGTCTCTAAAATCTGTAGCCTGTTGTTTAGCAACCAAAAAAGTTGGCATATATGTGCAAATCTAATTTTGCATGTCTTTTCCATTAAGAAAAATTAATTTCTAAATTAAAAGAATATCTTGTAACAGGAGAGCTATTCTTTTAGTTTTGGTATATGAACAGATAACAGATATTCTTCTAATTTGGTATAATAACAGACAACCTTTGGTCTTAAACAGCTAAAACCTGAATAAAATACATTAAACAACAGTTTTTAATCATTTGACAACAGGTAGAATAGGTGAGTGACCCCTGAGAGCAGGGAAACTGACAGGGTGAACACTTGATTGGTGCACCTATTGCTTGGAGAGCATTTCCAGGATTCAGGGCAGAGAGAGGGTACCCAAACAGAGCCTGGAGCTCTCCAAGAGCTGAAGATACAGGTCAGGTTTCAGGTAAGGTAAGGTTGCTAGAATCTGCAGAGCAAATTACCAAAGCAGAGAGAATTGCGCAGAGAGACAGGAGATTTGCAGATGGTTTCTTCTGGAAATTTGCACAAGAGAAACACAAAAAGTCCGCAGACAAGACTGCTACAGAAATGTTCAGTGCACCCTTTCCCCCCAGATAGCCATAAATTAGAAACAACCCAAGTGTCCATCAAAAAACAAATGGGTAGGCCGGGTGCCGTGGCTCATGCCTATAATCCCGGCACTTTGAGAAGCCAAGGTGGGTGGATCATCTGAGGTCAGAAATTTGAGACTAGCCTTGCCAAGATGGAGAAACTCCTTCTCTAATAAAAATACAAAAATTAGCTGGGTGTAGTAGTCCGCGCCTATAGTCCCAGTTATTCAGGAGGCTGAGACAGGAGAATCGCTTGAACCCGGGAAGCAGAGGTTGCAGTGAGCTGAGATAGTGCCACTGCACTCCAGCCTGTGCAACAGAGCAAGACTCCATCTCAAAACAAACAGAAAAAAAAAAAAATGGGTAAAAAGTTCATAGCATATCCTCTTAATGGAATAATGGAACACTACTTAACACTAACATGAACTCTTTATTTAAAACAATAAAAATGGATGAATGTAGTGAGTTTAATGATGTTTCTCTAAAAAAAAGAAAAAATGATATGTCCATGTCTTTTTTTTTTTTTCAAGATGGAGTTTTGGTCTTGTTGTCCAGGCTGGAGTGCAATGGCGTGATCTCAGCTCTCCACAACCTCTACCTCCCACATAGCTGGGATTACAGTCATGCGCCACCATGCCCGGCTAATTTTGTATTTTTTGTAGAGACAGGGTTTCTGATCTCAACATCCAGAACTCGGGTAATCTGCCCACCTCAGCCTCCCAAAGTGCTGGGATTACAGAGGTGAGCCACCATGCCTGGCCTGCCCATGTCTTAAGACCATGAACCTGTAAATATGACCTTAATTGGGGAAAAAAAATCTCTGCAAATATTATTAAGAAACTTGAGATGAGATCATCTCACATTACCCAAGTAGATTTTATATCCTGTGACCAATACCTTTACGAGAGAGACTAAGAGAAGACACAGACACAGAGGAGAAGATGATCTGAAAACGGAGGCGGACTTTGGTGTTACAAAGTCAAAAGCCAAGAAAAGCCTGGAAGAGACACTTAAAGATTCTCCTCTTTTCAGCTTCCAATGACTCCTAACTGTCTTACTACCACAGTGCTGATTATTTATGACCAAAAATTATTTAACTTAAAAATAACCGAGACATTGTATTGAATGGGAATCAGTGGTATTGCCAGGTATCTCGTCCTTCTGACAATGGCCCACTGAATATTTAGATATAATACTAGTTAGGTAAATGTTACTTCCAGTAAAATTAGAATCATAAAGAGCTCAGACCTATTTGGAATGCAGGTTTAGTTAAATCTGTCATGTAAAACTATCTTCACAGCTGAGATGCTGACTGAGGGCAAAGAGAATGTGGAATAAAAAATAGAAAACCAAGGTTATAAATAGCAACTCTAGTTAGATAAACAGAGATTAAATCCGTAGCTAACATTATTCTGGCAGCATTTCCCACCGTAATTACTGATTTTCAGAAAAGAGCAACCACAGAGCTCTCCCAGTTAGCAGGACTGCACTTTCAAATTTATTTTTCACAGTCACGGTGAAAAGACTGTCCTCCATACCTTCCTCCTAGGGTGAGTGAGCAGATATGACATGATCAACCCACCCTAACACAGGAATCTCTATGAGCCTTTGGATACCTTCTGTTACGGTGTATCAGGAAAATCTAGCATTTCGACTTCCCTTGGTGTAGACCATCTTTTTGTTTATGTTTCAGTCAACTAACCAAACAAACAGATCCCTTTCTAACTTCTCAAACTGCAACATCAAACTCAGAATCTCTGCTTACTAAACTCATGCCAATAAGCACATCTTGCTCCCATTCTATGTTTCTTCCACCATTACTTCACGTTGTTAATATTCATTTCCATACATATTCCTTGGATTTTTATCTCTATAAATTGGAAAAATAATGTAGTTGTCTTGGAGTTTAGCGCATGTCCTCATAGGTCACAGTTTGTAGATCCTCTTTAGTGGCCTGCTAAAACCTCAGTCTGGTTAGAAGTCTACAAACAAAGAAGGCTGATGGGAATAGGTCCTGAGGAAACTCAGTATTATCTTGCATGACAACTAGAATAAGGTCTCACCATTCCTCAGGCAAAGCAGAGTTAATCCCTCAGAAAGAAATAAAAAGATTGATATTTTTTTGGCCACTGAGTCTAGTCAGCATTTAGGGGTTCAATGTCCCCAGTTTCCTCGGGTTTTCTCATATATCCCCATTTCAATTTTTAGAATCTTATCTTTTCTTAGCCAATGTCCTTACTTTCACAGCAGACATCCTATGAGGTTGGGAATTCATTGTGCCTTGTAACTTAGCCACTCGCAGAATAAGGCTTTGGGTTTGGTTTTCAGCAATCTAAGCTCTGCAGCTATAGAAGATAATAATTGCTTTCAGGGCAAACATGCACATTTTCAAGGCATTTATACAGCACCTGGGAATTTGAGTCACTGAGCTCATACTTTACTTTTATCACTTTGACTAGTACAATTCGGGGCCAGTCTCATTATGTACATTAGTTTGACAAAAATGTTCTAAGGTATCAAATACATGGTCACCCAGAATCTTGCCTTTGGTAGATTTTGAATAAGATTATCCAATGATAATTTATCTATCTCCATTGCCACATCGTGCCGTGGACTACCAATTCTATCTTTGCAACTGGAAATAGAGACATTAGTGCCATTAACTCTAAACATATTAGAGAACAAATGCCAGGAACCTCAGAACCAATTCAGCAAAAGTCATCATCTTTAAGCACTAACAGTAACAAACCCTATACCAGTTAGTGTTCTAGGAGCAACAGTTTCAATAGGATATATATGATGGGAACGAAAGATGTGAAATTATTTTAAAGAAGTGGCTTCTACAACTGTGGAGGCTGGAAAGTCTAAAATGTATAGATCTGTAAGATAGGCTGATAGGTTAGAAATTCAGGAAAGAGTTGATGTTTCAGCTGGGCTCAGTGGCTCACGCCTGTAATCCCAGCACTTTGGGAGGCTGAGACAGACAGATCATCTGAGGTCAGGAGTTCAACACCAGCCTGTCCAATGTGACAAAACCCCGTCTCTACTAAAAATACAAAAATTAGTTGGGCATGGTGGTGCATGCCTGTAGTCCCAGCTACTCAGTGGGCTGAGGCAAGAAAATCACCTGAACCCAGAAGGAGGAGGTTGTAGTAAGCCGTGATTGTGCTACTGCTCTCCAGCCTGGGTGACAGAGCAAGACCCTGTAACAACACAAGAAAAAAAAAATGCTGCAGTCTTGAGTCTGAAATTCACAGGGCAGGCCAGCAGGCCAGGAGCACAGGCAAGATTTCTACGTTGCAGTCTTGAGGCAGAATTAATTCTTCTTTGGGAAACCTCAGTCTTTGCTCTTACAGCCTTCAATTCATCAGAGGAAGCCTACTCACATTATGAGAGTGAATCTGCTTTAATTGAAGTTTACTGATTGTAAACATTAATGACATCTAAAAAATAACTTCACAACAATATCTAGACTAGTTTCTGACCAGCCAACAGAGCACCATATTCTTCCCAAGTTGACAAATAAAATTAATCATCTCATTTTATATCCTATATTAAAGATCAATGCTTACTTTTGTTGTTAGTATACTGGGCACTCAGAAGTGAGCTACCAGGTTGGGAGGATGAAGCAGGAGGATTCCTTGAGTATAGAAGTTCAGGACATTCTGGACAACACAGCAAGACCCCATCTCTCAAAAAAAAAATTAGGTGGGTATGGTGGTGCATGCCTGTGGTCCCAGCTACTCAGTAGGCTGAAGTGAGAGAATCACTTGAGCCCGGGAGATTGAAGATGCAGTGACCAATGATCATGCCACTGTACTCCAGCCTAGATGACAGAACAAGACTCTGTTTCAAAAATAAATTTAAAAATAAAAATAAATAAATAAATAAATAAATAAATAAAAGTTTTAGCAACCAGAATTGTCTCTGTGAGAAAAAGTCCATGTCTCTTTGAGAAAAAAACTTTTGAGCCCAAGTATAAACCCTAGACATGCCACTGTGGCCATTTGTCTTTGAGCCCATGAGCAAACATTGAGATGCCTATACAAAACAACTGACTTCCAAAAAATAGATCATCATAGTCACCTTAATATGGAGTCTCCTTTGTGGAATGGATCTTTCAATGAATATTCAGGTGAGATAAAAATATTACTCGGGTCCCATTTCGAGATGCCCACCTATAAAGTTGAGAAAACACAAACTTCCTTGTCACCATTTCTCCAATGCTAACATTTTTCAAGTTTCTGATTGTTAAGCCAAAACATTAGGCAAGGTGGGAAAGTAGGATCACCAGATGTATTAGTCTATTCTCTCATTGCTCTAAAGAACTACCTGAGACTGGGTAATTTATAAAGAAAAGAGGTTCATTGACTCACAGTTCCACAGACTGTACAGAAAGCATGGTGGGGGAGTCCTCAGGAAACTTGCAATATGGTGGAAGGCAAAGAGGAAGCAAGAAAGCCCTTATATAGCCAGAGAAGGAGGAAGAGAAAGAAGGGGAAGGTCCTACTCTTTTAAACAACCAAATCTCAGGAGAATTCACTCACTATCAGGAGAAGAGCAAAGAGGAAGTCAGCATAGTTTTGTTCTAAGACAGCAGAGGGTCCATATGGCATTGTAGATTTTCTAGTAATAAAATCAAGTTATCTGAATGATCTGAAGCAAGATTCGCTGAAGAAATAAGGAAGTTATTATCTTGGGACTCATACAAAGCTGACATCCTTAGGAATTACACCTTAAATGCATGCAGTGAGCACAACCAATGTGAAATTGTCTCCAAAATGCAGAGAGCCACTAGGAATAGAGGCAAAGAGTATGTGATGCAAAAACTTATCCATGCATCCCAGACCACTAGAGCCTCCAATACCTGAGTAGATTTTCAGGAGGTTTATCTCTTATATACTCTTGATCACTCTGTTTCTTACCAGGAGATCTAGAATACTTGTATTTCATCCTCACAGGGTGCTATTATTTATTGTCAAGATTCCATCAATAAATAAATACTCTCTGAGAGGATAAGGTGATCATGTTGTTTAAAGAGATTTAATTATGATAAAAAGTTGAAAAACTGTCTTAGCTCAGAGTGAATACAGAAAAGATTTATAATTGTTATTTTCAAGTAAAAGAAAATTGTTTCTGATGTTCTAAGCTTAATGGAATAAAAATTAATTATAAGAATAGTACCTCTGACATGATTTATTTTCTCTAAAAAATAAACTATATCTTGAATAATAACTAAAATTTGAGTCACTACTTGCTCTTACACAAGACTCAGCCGTTATTAGCTCTGGTCAAGTAGCCATATTACAAATCAATGTCAGAAGATAGGGATGTCAGTAACATGGCAGAATCAGAGATTTCTACCATCATCCCCCAAAAGACATATCAATTTTGTCAACTACCCATGAACAAGCATACTTTTCTGGGAGTCTAGGAATCCAGAAACGTTCCAGCACACCACTGAAGCAAAATATCTGAGAATAAATACATTGGAAAGGTTAAGAACACTTTCACTCGTTTCAAGTCACCACTCCACAAAAGTGTCACAATTCGGCACAAAGAGAGATCTCCTTCGCCCACAATTTCTTCCATAGGAGAAAGTAGTAGCCTGATAAGTAAGCACCCATATGAGATGTTTTTCAAGAGGCCCACATGTTTGTTGTTTCACACAGAATTCTGAGTTGACTGGCATGGTTGAATGATTAAGAAAGGCTGACAGCAGGAAACAGTGGCTACAGAACCTACTTATCACTCAACAGACTCCATAAGGAAGCCCACCCATGAACTACCTGGGAAGTCTCACCTATTGATTCTCCCTCACGATTGGTTTGTGGACACTTTATAGGTTCCATTGCCCCTCACTTATCTATCCCCAGTCCTGCTTACTAAACATGTCCTTGTAGTCAGTGAGTGAAAGTGTTTTGTGCAGACAGTCAGCTTGACAATGCAGGTTTAGAAAATGCACAAATTTGAGCATTTCAGGGTACTGACTCAGTGAAAAAAAAAGAAAAGCTCTCAGCACTCAGCCTGGATTTATAAGATCTAGAGAAGGCATACAATCTTAAGAAGCACCCCCTGAGAAAGTATAAGAGTTGGGGAGAAGGTATAGCCATAACAAAATTATGAGAGTCCCCAAATCTCTAACCAGACTGTTTGATAAAATTGTTTCTGTCCTGGAAACAGTCAGTAGAAACTGGAGAAGGTAAGTTTATATTCAAATGCAAAAATAACAATAAAAGCCTTTAAGGAAAACAAAAAATAAAGGAAATATGGCAATATCAAGGGAAGATAATAGTATTCCAGCAAGCAGTCCAAAAGAAATGTAAATATGCTTGTTGCCTGACAAAACATTTAAAGTAATTGTTTTGAGGAAGCTCAACTAGCTACAAGAGAACAAAGACAGACAAGTCAATAAAATTGAGAAAAACGAGGCAAGAACAAAATGAGAAGTTCAATAAAGAGAACAAAATAATAAAAAATAACCAAACTGAAATTTTGGAACTGAAAAATACAGTAAATAAAATGAAAAATGCAATAGAGAATAACAACAGCAGATTTGATCAAGCAGAAAAAAATATGTGAACTCAAAGACAGTTAATTTGAAAATCAAAGAAAAAAGAAAAAAAAGAATGACAAAAAATGAAGAGCATCTTTATAATTTATGGTACACCATCAAGAAAGCTGATATTTAAATCTAGATATGTCAGAAAGATAAGAGAGAATAAAAAGGGCAGAAGAACTTATTTAAAGTAATAAGCATTGCCGAGGCAGTTCTAACTACACCCATATAAACAGAACTGCAGGAAAAAAAAAAAAAGAAAAAGAAAAGAAATAAGCAGCCTGATGCAGTGGCTCACACCTGTAATCCTAGCACTTTGGAAGGCCAAGGTGGGTGTATCACCTCAGGTCGATATTTGAGTTGAGCCTGACCAAGGGAGAAACCAAATCTCTACCAAAAATACAAAATTAGCCAGGTGCGGTGGCTCATGTCTGTTATTCTAGCTACTCAGGAGGCTGAGGCAGGAGAATCACTTGATCCCAGGAGTCAGAAGTTGCAGTGAGCTGAGATGGTGTCACTGCACTCCAGCCAGAGTGACAGAGAGAGACTCCATCTCAGAAACAAAACAAACAAACAAACAAAAAAGCCTTTCCAATCAATTCGACCCACAGAAGAATACTCCAAGAGATATAACAGTAAAAAATCAAAGACAAATGAGAATTTTGAAAGCAGCAAGAGAAAAGAGGTTTCTAACATGCAAGGGATCACCTATAAGTCTACAGTGGATTTATCAGCAGAGACATAGCAGGCTGAGAGAGCTAGGAGGATAATATAGTCAAAGCACTGAAAGAAATTTAAAAATTTCCACCATGAATACTTTCTCCAGCAAAACTATCTTTCAGAAATGAAGCGGATAAAGATATTCACAGAAAAGCAAAAGCTGAAGTAGTTCAATTATATCAGACTTGCCTTATAAGAAATGTTCAAGGAAATTATTCAAACTGGAACAAAAATATGTTAATTAGTAAAACTAAAATACTAAAAGTATGAAAATTACTGGTAAAAGTAAGTATATAGTCAAAGTCAGAATACTGTAATACTGTAGTGCTATTATAGTATATGTACAGTGTATGTGTAAATCACAGCACTAGTATAAATATTAAAAGACAAAACTACTAAAATAATAGTTACAAAAATTTGTTAATAGATACATAATATTAAAACATTTAAGTTGTGACATCAAAAACATAAAATATGGGGAGGCAATGAAGTAATAGTATAGAATTTTTGTAGGCAATAAAAGTTGTTAGCAGCTTAAAATAGACTATATAACTCTAAATCGTTTTAGGTAAACATTATAGTAGACACAAAGTAAAAACGTGGTAGATATACAAAATATAGAGAGAGGAATCAAAGCATGCAACTACAGAAAATCATCAAATCACAAAACAACATAGCAAGAGAGAGAGAAAAAAGAACAAAGATCTACAAAATGGCCAGGAAATAATTAATAAAATGGCAGTTGTAAGTCCTTACCTATCAATAGTTATCTTGAATATAAATTGATTATTCAATCAAAGAGATAAAATGACTGTTTAAACAAACAAACAAAAAATGAACAACAAAAACTACCCACGACCCAACTATATGATGCCTAGAAGAGACTCACTTTCATTTTAAAAACATAAACAAAAAGTGAAGTAATGAAAAAAGCAAAGCAATTCTGAAGGAAAAAAACAAAGCTTGAGGCATCACGTTTTCTGATTTTAAATTATATTACAAAGCTATAGTAATCAAGACAGTATGAGACAGGCATAAAACACACATAGGCTAAAGCAACAGAATAGAAATCCCAGAAATAAACCCAAACATATAAGGTCAACCAACAACAAAGTTATCAAGAATACAAAATGAAAAAAGGACAGTCTCTCCAAAAAACAGTTTTGGGAAAACTCGATATCAACACAGAAAACAAAAATGAAATTGAATCCGTATCTTACACCACACACACACACACACACACACACACACACACACACACACACAACTCAAAATGGATTAAAGTCTTAAACATAAGACCTAACACTATAAGACTCCTAGAATAAAACATGAGGAAAAGCTCTATTGGTCTTGGCAATGTGATTTTGGACATACCTAAAACACAGATAACAAAAGCAAAAACAGACAAGTGGAATAAAAAAAAAAATTCTTACAGCAATGAAAAACATCAACATAATAAAAATGCAACCTATAGAATGGCAGGGCATATTTGCAAACCATATATTTGATAAGTGATTAATATTCACAAAATACAAGGAACCCATGCAACTCAGTAGCAAAAAAAACAAAACAAATAGAAGGATTAAAAAACGGAAAACATACATGAATAGACATTTTTTCAAAGAAGATATATATTAATAGATATCCAAAAAGTTTATGAAAAGATGCTCAATATCATTAATTGTCAAAAACATACACACCAAAACTACAATGAGACATCACCTCTCACTTATTAGGATGACTATTATCAAAATATCAAATAAGGGAGGTTGGCAACTATGTGAAGGAAAGGGAATTTTCCTCTGTTATAGGTTGATAAGAATGTAAATTGCTACCATGATTATGGAAAACAGTATAGAGGGAACTCAAAAAATAAAAACAGAACTAACATATAATCCAGCAATTCCACTTCTGTTTAGAAGTAAGCAAAGAGCAAAAACACAAAGCAAAAACACATCTCAGTGAAATGCTTGCACTCCTATGTTCATTGTAGCACTGTACTATAACCAAAATATAGAAACAAGCTAGGTGTTCAACAGAGGATGATTAAAAATAACATGATATGTATTAATATAGATAGTTATATATATACTTAGATACACAATATATATACACATACATATATGTATATATATACACACACACACACAACAAATATTATTCAACCTTAATAAAGAAGAAAATGCTGACATTTACAATAACATGAATGAGCCTAGAGGATATTACGTTAAGTAATAAGTGAAATATGCCAGCAACAGAAAGAAAAATACTAAATGATCTCACTTGTGTGTGAAACCTAAAAAGTTGAATCCACAGAAACAGTAGAAATGTGGTTACTAGTGTTTGGGGTAGTGGTGAGCGATTGGGGAAATGTGGAGATGTTAGTCAAAGGGTACAAACTTGTAGTTATATGATGAATAAGATCTAAAAACCTAATGTACAACATGGTGACTATAGTTAATAAAAAATAATTGGATACTTGAAATTTGCTAAGAGAGTAGATCTTAAATATTATCACACACACTCAAGAGGTAGCAATGTGAAGTGATGGATATGTTCGTTAGCTTCGTTGTGGCAATGATTTCACAATGTGTATATATATATATATATATATATATATATCAAAATTACACACTGAACTCCTTGAATATGCACAATTTTTACTTGTCGATTATGCCTCTGTGAAGCTGACAATAAAATAAACTAAAAATACAACCCACAAAATGGGAACAGATAAATTTTTAACTCATATACCTATAAAGGGCATGTATCCAGAATACATAGAAAAATTCTTGGTCAAATAATTTAAAGATAAAATTTCTCCAAAGGAGATATCCAAATGTCCAATAAGCACATTGAAAGATGCCCTACATCATTAATCATAAGAGAAATGAAAATCAAAACCACAATGAAATACTACTTCGCTAGGACAGCTATAATAATAATAATAATAATAATAATAATAATAATAATAATAAAAGACAGACAATAACAAGTGTTGGTGAAGATTTGGAGAAATTGTAACCATTGTGCACTACTGGTAGGAATGTAAACTGGTCCAGCCACATTAGAAAACAGTATTGCAGCTCCTCAAAATGGTTCATCTGATTCAGAAATTTTATCCCTAGATATGTACTCAAGAGATATAAGAAGATATGTTCACATAAAAACTTGTAGTCTAATATTCATAGCAGTATTATTTGTAATAACCCAAAGAAGAAACAACTCAATGCCCAACAGTTAATGGATAAATAAATGTGGTATAGCCACATAACAGAATACTACTAAAAAAATGAAGTATCAATATATACTAAAACATGGATGACCTTTGAAAACATTATGCTAAATAAAAGAAGCTGGTCACAAAAGGCCATATACTGTATTATTCCATTTATATGAAATGTCCAGGACAGACACATCCAGAGACAGAAAATAGATTAGTAGTTTCCAGGATTAGAGGGAAGGAGGAATGGTAATTGACTGCTAATGTGTACAGATTTTCTTTGGGAGGTGATGAACATGTTCTACAATTAATTTTGGTGATAATTACACAACTCCATGAATATATTAAAAACTACCAATTGTACACACTTTTAAAAGGTAAATTTTATTGCATGTAAGTTATATCTCAATAAAGTGGGTTATTTTAAAATAAAAGAAAAAACAAACATTAGGGAAATGCTCATCCTTGTATTCAAATCTGTGATTGTCACTCTAAATCATAAATACATGGAGATATATAGTATTTATTTTAAAGTACTGCATTGGTAGAGGTGATTTAAAAGGTTTCATATTGACACTTTCTACATTAATTGGCCTCCATTCCATGGTTTTTTTGCCAAGTGTAGAATGTCCATCCTAAATATATATACAGAAATAGGGTCTGAACCTTATGATGAATCTGTTTGAAACTCGTAATTCCCATAGATCCCTCTTACGACCAGTGGAGCAAAGAGGTGTTCCAGGTCCCCAGAAATTACTGTTAACCTAGAGGTAGTATTAAAATGTATCAGAAATATTGCTATAATCACCATTCCTAAGTACATTTGGTACATGGCTACAAGTCTTTTGTGCTAGAAACTGGATTTATATCTTTGTGATGTTACCGTGGAGCCACTTTTCAAGTTTACCTAGTTTACCCTTAATTAAAGAGATTCTAGGTCACAAACAGACTCAGGGTTTTAAACTGGACAAGAGACCATGGCTTTCTGCTATGTTCTAAACGTGTCTTTCCAAAATTCCTGTGCTGAAACCTAGCATCCAAACGTAAGAGTATCAAGAAGTGGAGCCTTTTGGGAAGCAATTAAGTCTGAGCGCTTGACCTTTATGAATGGATTAGTGTCCTTATGAAAGGGGTTAAAGGGAGGTTTCCTGCCCCTTATTCTTTACTGAGTTAAGGAAATCTATGCAAATGGTAGCATTTCTGAACTTTATCCTGAGCCTACAAAGGACAACCATTACAGCACTTGTCTGGAATTCTGTGCATATGTCTGTTTGTTGTGTGTGTTTGCTAATACATTTCTCTGTTCTGCCTTGAATGGTACAGTTATGTGAACTTCACAAGAGTTGTACAAATTTCAAATACTAAAGTAGTTGGAGGAGTGACATCTAATTCTCATAGAAGTGCAAAGGGATGGTTTCATGGTAGAGATAGGACATGTGCTAGTCTTAAAAAGTAGGTGGCATTTCGACAGATATCAATGTGAAGAGGACATGCATAGAGATCAGCATAACGTCAAAGAGAACCCCTGGGATTCTCAATGAGTGAACACTCACCTGGCCAAAAAGCAAGGGCTGGGACAAAGTTCAAAGAAGGAGAAGATAAAATGCATATCCTATCCTGTTCATAATGCTGTAAAATTATTTGGAAACCACATCTCTAAAGTCTAAATATTTGTTTTGATGATTATTTCAGCGACTTCTGAAACATGACAGTGAAGTAAGTAGCTTAAAGAGCCAGAAAACAGAATATATGTAGAAGCATTATTAGTAATATTAGAAAGTATTCTCTGGATGCACTATGTATTAACAATCCATTTTTATTACTTTTGGTTCTCAGTTAGTAACCTGAGCTTAGGTTGCACATCAGCCTTTATGGTTTCTGGGCCTCCTTTTATTCTTTGCATTTTATTTTTACTTTTTGTATTCACATCTGTGTCTCTGTACTTCTGGAGGTGAATTGTTCTTTCACCTGATTATCAATATTCCTTCTTCTAAACTGACTGATGGCATCTTGCAGGAGAAAAACAAAATCTACCATTTAAGTGAATGACAGAGATCAGGTATCATTTAGACAAATGTGTGCTTTCTGCAATCAGCAAACCTATTTATAGGAAAAGATATCACACTGACAACTCCATGAAACATTTGGCTCATGCTCAGTGATAAAATTATTCTTTATTCTCTTTCAAATTTTAAAGTTATACATTTCCAAGTCACTTTCTAGTGCAATAAATCGGTGACTAGGTGAGATTAATTTCCCTCACCCTCCAAAGCAACACTTACCAGATTTTTAGACAGTTTTAATGCCACTAAAGGTAATATACTTTGGAAGAAGTATAGCTTTTCTTTGAAGAATTCATTGTCTCTCATTCAGGGTGGTTTTTTGATTATTCTTTCTGAAAGTATGCTTTGAGATTTCAATTATATGACCCTTAAACATCTTAAGTATAATGTTGTCTTTATAGAACACATCTAATTTTACTTACTTTTACTTAAAGTATCATTTAAGTGGGCTATTCAGGGGGCAGAAGTAAATACCAAGAATTTTTCTATTACTAGCTAAAAGAAAAGTTAAACTTTTTTTGAGCCAAAAATTTGAAAAGTCAAACCTTCGACTTTAGGAATAAAAGTAGGGTTTCTTAAATCCCTAAAGTCAAAATGGTAGTCAGCTTTAAATTCCCTTGACCATGGATCTCAATATTCTAAATACATAAGCAATTACTATAAAAAGTAAACAAATTAATGAATAATATTTTATGGCCAAAGGTTCAAAGATCTGATTATTTTTCACTCCACATATTAAATATTTTACAAGGTAATTTACCAGTAAACTAAAAAACCAGAGTAGCTTACAGGGAATTTACCAATTCCTTATAATAGTCAGGAATCAGGACAAATAGGATATCTGGAAATATTTGTTAGAGAAAATGAAATAAAACATTGATACTCCTAAGTACATCAGCATGAAATAAAATTAAACTCAATATAGAGCAGCTCCATATGGCATGTTATAATTTAGCATTCTTATTTTCAACATATATTTCTGATTTTGATCTAATTGCTATTAATTTACAAATTATATTTTTTTAAAAAACTATTAACTCACTCTTCAATTCACATTCATACTTATTTAACCATATTCCAACCTGTCAGCCAAGATTTTAATTGATTTTTCTAGTAGCCAGTTGTTAATAGGATAATTTGTCAATACAATAATAAAACAATTGTCTCAATGACTCTAGGAATTCAGTTTATGGGATAACAAAGTCGAGTTTTGTTTCATTAATTGAATGCAGGTGTAGGATTTGTTAGATGAAAGATAGAAATCCCTGTGGAACTCTGGAAATCTGGGTCAGAGATCACTGAAAAATTAGTTAAGCATGATGGGTCAACAGTGACCCAGACAGGTATCCTGCTTTGTTTCTCTGTGTCACTTCCTGTGCTCTTAAACACTCGTCTGTTGAGCTTGGACATGTAGGTCAACACATGGGTTTCTGAGTCTGTAGTAAATTAGAAACTGGGGGACGATTCCTTATAGCCACAAACACATGATCCTAAACACCCACTCAGTGTTAACTTCTCAGGGTAAAAATATTTCACTATACTGTTACATGTTTTTAAAGAAGCTAGTAAGGATTTTTACCCCCAGACTTTCAAGATGGATGATAACCTCAAAAGAGATGCAAATAAATTACTTTTTAAGAAAAGAAAAATAAAACATAAGACACTGATTCATACCCAAAAGAGACATTCAATTCTTGGAAGTGAGCTAGAGAAAGGAAGTGATGCTAGTGAAAATACATTCTCCATTTTGAAAAACATGCTGACAGTTTCAAAGACTTTTAGTATTCTCTAAATTCTAACCATGACACTTAACAGTTCTCTTTTTTCTGTCATTTTTCTTATACTGTTAAATTGTTACCACTTAAGACTTGTATCTATACCTTATTTTTATTCTAATTAATGACACAATACAGTTATTCTTAAGGAGATACACAATAATGCAGAACACAGAATGAGTTCAAATCCTATTATTCGACACTAAGTGAATGAACTTCTGTAGGAACTGCTTCTGAGCATGTACACTCACTCAGTGAGCAGACATACATGGAAGCCATAGCTTAATTGTAGCCTTATTTATGCCTTGATTCCCAAAACGCATGCATGCACAAGCACACACACATACCCACCATACTTTTGTTGTTGTTGTTGTTACTAAAAAAACTTTTAAAAAAGTAAGTTTAAGAGGTCTTGAACCCAAAGGTAAGCCTAACTCAGGAAAAATAGTTAAGACAAAGGGTGTTAAGGTAGAAAAAATTCAAAATGATATTGTATGCAAATTAATTAGCCAGGCTCAGAAAGAAAGCTAAAAGGAGTATGTGAACTTGATTGACACATTGGAACTGAATGTATATTATATTGTGTTGCAATAATTACTTGTATTATTTGTTAAGAAATGCATACATGCCTTTTAAGTCTACTATGATAGTACCTCCTTAGGTAATTGTATATATATTTTTTCTATTTTCTATGTTTTATAGATTCTAGGATGTATAATTATTCACATTTGAACATCTCTGACATTGGGATGTATTTTTAAATTACTGTTTTATCAGAGTTAATGGCATCATTGTTTTGCTTTTGTGTCATATTGGTGCTCTTAATAATGCTATATATTTTACAAATCTAAAATCTATATTTCAGATTTGAAGAAATGCAGATGCAGACTAACCCTCATCTCTACAGCAATAATGTCTCACTTGTGCAACACTTTTTATTATGCCCATGGACAGTGGCATCCTGTGATAACGTGGCGGGAAAGCCCCACAACTTCCCCCTATAGAGGGGGAGAATGGGATACAAGCCCTAACTAAATAGAATTTACCAAGGGCAGTGGTGCAGTAAGAGCAGTTTAGTTTTGCTCCTGCCTGTGTGCATTTGATGTCATCAGGCCACCAAAGGGTTAATAAGACAAAGTACCCCGTCATGGATACCTATTTCTCCAAGAGAGTTTATTGACTTAAAGAAAAATTAAGTTTTTCAGATGTTGTGTTTTCTTAACAGGTCACTGAGTAAGGCAACTAGCAGTCCCACATTCCTGCCACTCACTGCTGGTTGGAAGGGTGAACTGAAGATAGAAAGCTCAAGTTTTCCAAGTCCAATGGGTTACAATACCTCAACTGCCCCAGAGGCTGTGTTCAGACAGGTGCGAGCATCTGTGCTCCTTTGCACTAGGACCCTGGAGGGAACCAAGCCTGGAGATCTCCTTCTGTTGATGGCCTAGAATTTTCGTGAGGGGACAGATCAGTGAGAGCCACTTGAAGAGGGAAGTACAGAATTTCTAGATAGGAATCTTAGTGCTATGTTCTTTTGTTTGTTTGTTTGTTTTTTGTTTTTTTTGGGGGGACAGAGTTTCACTCTTGTTACCCAGGCTGGAGTGCAAGGGCGCGATCTCGGCTCACCGCAACCTCCGCCTCCTGGGTTCAGGCAATTCTCCTGCCTCAGCCTCCTGAGTAGCTGGGATTACAGGCACGCACCACCATGCCCAGCTAATTTTTTGTATTTTTAGTAGAGACGGGGTTTCACCATGTTGACCAGGATGGTCTCGATCTCTTGACCTCGTGATCCACCCGCCTCGGCCTCCCAAAGTGCTGGGATTACAGGCGTGAGCCACCGCGCCCGGCACTATGTTCTGAATATTTGCGTTTCTCTAAAATTTATATGTTAAAACCTCATCTCCAATGTTATGGCATTTGGAGGTGGGGCCTTTGGGGAGTGATTAAATGATAATGATGGAGCCTTCAGGAATGGGATTAGTGTCCTTATTAAATGGACCCCAGAGAGCTCGCATACCTTCTACCATGTGAGGACCCAGCAATAAAATGGCTGTCTGTGAACCAGGAAGAGGGCCCAATCTGCTAGCACCTTGATCTTGGACTTCCAGCTGTAAGATTGTGAGAGATAAATTTCAATAGTTTATAAGCCGCCACCTAGTTTATGGCATTTTGTTATAGCCAATCAGGTGGACTAAGACACTAAAGGAGGAGAGTTAACTCAGCAGGGAAGTTAACTCTGCATCCAAAGGAAACGTCTCCTTGCACAGACCTCCCTTCATCAGCCTCCAGTAGTCCTAGCATTCACTGCCTGTACTACCTTAGTTATGCTGGAGGCTGAGTGAACAAGGCAGCCAGGGAAGAAGAATGGGATTGCTCCTGAATCACTTCAGACTAAGGGAAGCAGACACCCCCTGAGCAGGACCATAAACAGACCATCCAGAAAGGATGCTCAGCTATGCCAGAGAAACAATAGGTTTAAGGCTTCTGATTACCCCCAAAGCTTAGCAATTCAGTTTCAGATGAAAAAAGGTAGAAGGGAACACTACCTGGGTTTCAGTAGCAGGAACTCCAAATAAATGGTTGGCACTTATATTTTTCATTTCACAGATGTGCAAATCATGTCACAGAAAAGTTAACTGTCTTGCCAAAGGCTTAGCTTTAAATTGCTGATACACAGACAAAAGGTATTTTTTATTCCACAGTTCTCAGTTTTTCTAATGCAATATCCCTTACACAGTGCCAGTTCAGTCTCATGACTAGAAACCTTTGGACATATGTTGAACTTACAGTTATGCACTTAATTTACTGAGAAGTTTAGAAAATGGAAAAAAGAAAAAGAAACTTCCCAAATATATATCTCTCAGCCTAATTCTTTTCAGTGGCTCAATTGAAAACCAATTCTATAATTGCAAAGTCATTATTTTAAGTCACAGATTTTTAATTACCTTCAAGTGGATTTTATGTCACTTGACTTTATGTTTTCTCTCTTTTCTTTTTTTGAGATGGAATTTCGCCCTTGTCACCCAAGCTAGAGTGCAGTGGCACAATCTCGGTTCACTGCAACCTCTGCATCCCAGGTTGAAGGGATTCTCCTGCCTCAGCCTCCATAGTAGCTGGGACTACAGTCACACACCACCACTCCCAGCTAATTTTCTGTATTTTTAGTAGAGAAGGTTTCACTATGTTGTCCAGGCTGGTTCTGAACTCCTGACCTCAGGCGATCCACCAGCCTCAGCCTCCCAAAGTGCTGGGATTACAGGCATAAGCTACCATGCCCAGCTGACTTTATGTTTTCTAGTAAGTAAATTTTGATGAAGATGCATTTTATATTTCCCAAATAGAAGACATTAAACTTTATTGCCTGAATTTCAAAAATTTATTTAAAAGCACACTGTGACCAGTTTTATTTTTATATACTCAATTACTTGATGTACAAATCAAATATGTAGCACTTTTCAAGTTTTTAACCACAAGTCAACTATTTGTCATGGAATGCCTGGCTATGAACAAAGGCACTAGAATGGGAAGATAGAGACAGTAAAATTACAGCAATATATAGAAGAGAACTTCCAGGAAAGTCTGTTGAACTCTGCTGCTTGAGGAAGTAAAACCAAACCCAACTAGATATTTTGTCTACATTGCCCAGAAAATTTTTAGTTTGACTTAGACAACTTGGAAGAAAAATTAGGAAAGGAACTTTGGCTTAATTACTCAAATTGGTCAACTATGTCATAAAAATTCACCACTAACTACAAAATATCTACTTTCTTAAAATGAACCAAGAAAATCCCAGGTTGGCCTTGCAAATAGCTTTTATTTGTGAAGAATCTGCCCATCTTGGTAATGACCCTGCCTATCTTCCTTCCTGATCAGCCTAATTTTCCAACACTGCCCAGGGTAGGAGAGCACTTTGGTGAGTAAATTTGTTTCTTTGTTGTTTGTTCTATTATGAGCTAAATCAAGTTAGGTTTGGTGATGCTCTTTGAAGGTTTAAATCTCAGTTCCTCCAATTAGAAAAACAATTTCTCCCTTCTTGGTGATAATATCTCATAAATAAAGCTTTTTGTAAAACATTAAATTTCTTTCATCAAAATTTGTCCCACAAAATGGTTTCAAGTCTCCTATTTCCAATACCAAATAGCATTCCTGGTTGAGGCCTTCTCAAGTGGCACCAAGAGAGCTACAACCAAAGAATTCATCTCTTAGCAGCACAAAAGACATATGAGACCTTATCTAAAATATACAATAAAGTTTAAACCATTGTTCACCTATTAGTAATTTAGTAGAAACACTTTTGAACCCTAACTTTAAATAAAGCAAATACCTAAATATTGAAGGTATTTAAAAAAAAAATTTAAAGAAATTTTTAAAGAAAACTATTTCTAGTTGCAAAAAAAAAAAAGGAATTACTCAAAAACTTTGAAATACCAGGTGGCCCCTATATAATGAGACGAGACAAATGGGATACGTTTTAAAATGATATTGAACAATTTGAAGTGATTTCACATTTTTATATTTTAGAGTTGGCAAATGAGTCAATGTTGTAGATTTTTCTGTTTTAAAATTAAATAAATGCTTCATTTTGTAGGTAAGCTCTGCAATTTTATGCCAAGCCATGATTGCCAAGTGCATTGCAGATAGTGCCAGGGTGTCATTTACCTTTACTCAGTTAGGGAATGACGAGAGAAAGTGTCTTTCCAATTCTACCCAGAGCTAGTCCCAGAAACCCCTCATTGTTATTGCTCATCCTGTTCTCTTTCAGCTTGAACTGCAGGGGTGATACATTCTCATTAAAAATTGATAAAGAAAGCTGTGGTTATTTGTTTCTTGACAGAGGCAAAAAGAAAGTCTCGTTTGGCATGATACAAGCTGGTAAGTAGAATATGGCAGAATGAAGACAAAGTGGTGCCGCTCTTGGCCCAGCAATGCTACAGTGACAATGGGGAAAGGAGGCATTGATCCTTTACAGATTTCTAGAAAACTCCTAGATGTATGTAAAGCATCTCTTTTGAGGTAAAATATACTCATAAAAACATTAAAAATAAAAATAAATTTAACAATAAAAAGATTTCTATTGATGGAAGTGGGAAGTGGATTTGAGGTGACGCTTGCCCTTATTAGCTGAATCTCTACTTTACATGTGTTTTCTAGCCATAGGTAATCTAAAATGCATCTCAGTTTGAATGAGTCCTGTCACTGGGCGCTATGGCTTAGGCCTGTAATCCCAGCATTTTCGGAGGCGGAGGCAGGTGGATCATCTGAGGTCAGGAGTTCCAGAGCAGCCTGGCCAACATGGTGAAACCCTGTCTCTACTAAGCATACAAAAATTAGCAGGGTATGGTGGCAGACACCAATAATCCTGGCTTATCAAAGACTGAGGCACGAGAATTGCTTGAACCTGGGGGATGGACCAATGAGCCAAGATTGCACCATTGCACTCCAGCCTGGGCGACAGAGCAAGACTCCGTTCCAAACAACAACAACAACAAAAGAGTCCTGTGCTTGACTGTTTAAATTATTCCTTCCTCTGACTCCTCTGCCTTTGCAAAACAAGGTATAGGTGCCCTTCTTCCTTTGTATTATAGTCCCTGGTTTGATTATTTAAATAATCAAACCAGGCTCGTTGTTTTTGGATTATGTGCTAAGACCATTCAGATGCACTTAAGCACTTACCTTGGGTAGTTAACAGTATAAATTATTATTATTATCATTATTATATACACATACATTGCAAATACTACATTCCATTGACAACTGCAAAAAGATAGCAATAAATACTGGAGGAAATATAATAAGATATATAGAGAAAACTGCCTCTGGGATTCCAGCCCTACCACTTATCTTTATGTTAGTTACTTCAGCAAGTTTTTGAACCCATCTGGACATGCATTTTCTTACCAGCAAAACGGAGAACAAAAAAATCCTAAAGTCAGAGCATGTGGGAAGATTGGTTATGAGGATTCCATACACATTTAAAATTCTCAATACAATCCTGGAAACTGAAAGCCATCATTATTCTCACTATCAAAACATTCAAGGACTGTTCCATGATCATCTACTGATGTTCAACTTGTGACATTTGGGGAGAAACAGCTATTACCAAATCTTCAGTGTCAACACATCAAAGGGAAACTTTCACTAAAATTTAAGTTTAACCTCAATGTTAAACATAACATCGCAACAATGTCACATTGTTTTCCCTCTTGTGGGTATATAAACGTGCTGGAGATATGGTAATTTATAACTACAAAAGAGATGGGTATATTTTACTGGTAACAACATAATGAAAATTGTGGCCCTCAACATTTTCAGTTAATTCTTTTTAATTTGTTTTCATTCATAACTCTTTGGTAATGTGTTCCCAGGAGCTATAGTTTGTCTTTATACCACTTGTTTTCCTAAACCAAATGTTTTTGGGTTTATCTTCAAATCATTCACAGAGAAAAAAAGGGTCTTCCAGAATTTTTAGCTGCATTTTGGTAAAAATGCATGGTTAGATTTGAGGAAAAAATGTTTTAATATTGCTTACTTAAATACATTCAAGTGCGAATAGTTGAACTTAGCCGATATTAATTTTTTAAAACACATAATGGACAAATTGTGTGGGTGTGGGTGTGTGTGTGTGTATGTGTAAACTGTGTTCCTTCTCTTAAGGCTGCATAGGGCATACGTTGTTTTCAAGCAAGCCTCGGACTCCTACAGCTCCAGCTGTCATGTGTAATTAAACATTTGGCCTCCACAATTACTCTACAGTGTACATATGCCAGCGTTGCAAGCCTGGAATATGCATTTCAAAGAAGAATAATTCCCTGGAAATCCTAAATTGACAGGAGCAAAGACAGCCTGAAGGAAAGTAGTCAGCAAAAACTGTAAGGTCGGGATCTGATGATTAAAAAAGAAACTTCAAGAAGAACTTCAACCCTTAACTAAACCAATGGGAAAAGGAACGACAGTTGGCAAGCAGATTTCTGCGTAGGGATTCTGACTAGGGAGCCTCTTGGGGTAATTTAATATTATCAGTATGGTTCACCTTGCTATATTCTGCCTTACCATTAATATCATTTAAACAGATATTTTTCTTAAAGCACATTTGGCATCACTTATTTCTTCATGAGTCTTTAAATTATTAAATTTGACTATTCATGTTGAGTCTGTAGTTGATTTATCAGAAGGCATTCCTCTCCACTCCTCCGTCATTCCCCTCAGCTCCTGCAATACAGATGATTCCACTTATGAGTGGACGTGGTATCTCAGGGAAAAAAAAAATGTAATGCTGAGTTGACATTTTTCCTACAACTCCCTATTTGTAGCAATTTGTTTTAATTCCATTTCCATTTATAGATGGATAACACTAAGCTCTTAACTTTTCATTAAATGCAATTTTTGTTTTTCATAGAAGGATTTGGATTAATTCTTATATTGGCGAAACTGTTATTTAGTTTCAGGCTGATCGTTTATATGTAGCCAATCTTAACATATAGGACATTCAGGAAGTGGATGCAAATAAGGCATTTTCAGGTTACTTTAAAAACAATAGAAAGAAGTGAAGAATGGAGCCTCTCCACACTTGATGCTCTCCCTTCCCAGTGGCAGGATGCGCTCTCTATATGTGGACCAAAGGCAACCTGCAAATGATTATTAATATTCAGAATATTCTTCAATTCCTACTCCATTTTGAAAATTTTCTGGAAAGTTATGAAACCCATTCAGAAAAGTTCAATTGTATGACTTGTAAAGTGATTTGGGGGTAAATGTTTTTTTAGATTTTGGCCAGAATTAGACATGTGCATCTTATCATTTGACTCTACAAATCAGCCAGTGTGGAAAAGAATATCTTATTCTTTTTAAAATACTTATACAATCTAATGTTCATTAAGTGAAACTAGAACTAATAAAAACTAATAATGCTGCCAAGTTCCCACCTTGCTGAGAGAATTTAACATCATTTAAGCCATTATTCAATGTTTGAGGGAAATAACAAATAAAACATGAATTTTTTCAAAATTAAGAGTTCTTGACAGAGGGAACTAAGCTCTATATTAAACAGCAAGTCTCCAGAGTTTCCAATGTAGTAAAGAGAAAACAAAGTAACATCCATATTTCCCTTCTTTTAGTAAATATTTAGTTTATCTAAACTTTAATCATATCATTATAAGATCATTATAATTAAGCAAGAGAAATTTAATACGAATGTTACATTTTCAGCAAGGCAGCAAAACATTCTAGTAACTGAGAATGAGGAATTCGAATCCCCATACCACAAGTATATATATGCAAATGAATAAAGCAAAGGACAATTTGCAGAGAAACTGATTACATTCTTAAGTGATTGATCCAATTATATGTATCTGATAAAACAAATCTAAAGATATAGTACCTGGATTATCTCAGGTTACAGGATTTAGCCTGTCCCTGTGAGCTTTTTGAATAAACAGCCCACTTTATTAAAGACGAAATAAAGTATTCTCTTGATAGTTTTGAATATTCATCTTGAAAATACATTACATGCTGTAATCTGTCATTTGCTGAAGTATATATTGAAACTCCACCCACTTTGTACTGCCACTGATATGAAAAAAAAGAAAAGATTATTCAGAGATGCAGAGTATGGATATTTTACAGATGTTCTCTTCATCTTGTTGATTTCACAGTGTGAAATTTTATTTTTTAAATCAGTCCTTCAGCTAGCCAGCAAAGAATGAGAACATTAGAAAAATGATGGTACTAAAGAACAAGAGGAACAAGAGGTTCCAGGCACGGTGGCTCACACCTGCAATTCTGGGACTTTGGGAGACTGAGGCAGGAGGATCACCTGAGGTCAGGAGGTGGAGGTGGGGGAGGAAGGGGAGAGGAGAGGGGAAAAAAGAGGTGGAAGCGGGGAAGGAGGAGGTGAAGGGGGAAGAAAAGGAGGTAGTGGAGGGAGAAAAGTTGTTTTAATGAGCCTGAGTTTAATGTTGACTTTTGGGACCTGACTGAGATTTAAACAACACTTTCAGATATTCTATTTTGAAACAGATGAAAAGAAAAAGAATCATGAAAATATTTTATATGAATTACAGCCAGTGAGTTCACCATTTGTGCGGATACAGGCAAGAAACTAATGTGATTCAGGAGAAATCTGGATTTTTCTTATTTTATAGGGGTGTTAACACTGATGTGCTGATGTCACCACCACTGTGTAGGGTTGCCATAGAATAAAACAGAAAATACCTTTAGATTCTAATTTTAGGAAAAAACGTTAGCAAAAGTTTGTCATATATAATCAGTTGGGGTATAACTGTAATAAAACTTATGAATAGCTCATGCCTGTAATCCCAGCACTTTAGGAGGCTGAGAGGGAAGATCACCTGTGGTCAGGAGTTTCAGACCAGCTTGGCGAACATGGTGAAACTCCACCTCTGCTAAAATATAAAAATCAGCTGGGCGTAGTGGTGCATGCCTGTAATCCCAGTTACTCGAGAGGCTTAGGCAGGAGAATGGCTTGAATCCGGGAGGCAGAGGTTGTAGTGAGCCGAGATCACACCACTGCACTCCAGCCTGGGAGACAGAGCAAGACTCCATCTCAAAAAAGAAAAAAGAAAAAGTGTTGCTTATCTGAAATTCAAATTGAACTGGTTGCCATATATATATACACATGTGTGTGTATGTGTGTGTGTATGTGTGTGTGTGTGTGTATGTGTGTGTGTGAGATATATACAGAAATGTGGAACATATATCAATATAGCAACTCTACTCCATCATTTTATTGATGATGTCTGGAGACTAAAATAAAGCAAGGTAAAAGAATAAATGCCATACAAACTGAAAAGGAATGACTAAAACACTGTCTGTATTCACAGCTGACATTGTTGCATATTTAGAATAAAATAATCTCAAAACCTACTAGAAATAATAAGTGAATTTAATAGGATTATAGAACACAAAATGAATAAAAGTAAATTGAATTTCTATACAGCAGTGAAGAGTTGGAAATTAAAATTTAAAATAATTATCAATGACAGTAACACAAAAATGAAACATCTATCAAAACATGACATAGATAGATAGAAATCTATCAAAATACGCACAGGACCTACCTCTGTGGTGAAAACTATAAAACACCGATGAAAGAAATTCAAAAAGACCTAACAAGTGATAACATGTTATTGGTTACATGATTCAATGTTACTAAGATGTCATTTTCCCCTTGTTCTCTAGGTTGATTCTACTCCCAAATAAAATTCCAAAAGGACTTTAAAAAAATAATTGGTACATTGATTTTAAAATTTATAGGGAAGAGGCAATAAAGTTGAATATCCAAAACAAATTTGAAAAATAATAAGTTGGAGGACTAACATTACCTGATTTCTTGTTTACTATAAAGCCACAGGATTCAGGACAATATGTTACTGGGGAAAGTAAACATTGAGAGAGAGGCCAGAAAATGATCCATACTATAAGGGCAAATGCTTTTTGACAAAGGTGAAATAAAGTAAATATATATTTAAAATAGAGTCTTTTTTACAGAAGGGGCTGGAACAATTGGATATCTACATGTAACTAAAAGACAAGGAACCTTCTCCTATACCTGCATCAAATACAAAAATTAACTCAAAAGGAATTATATTCCAAAACATGAAGCCTAAAATGATAAAACATCCAAAAAGAAACAGAGAAAATGGTATTTTCTGAATTTTAAGAAGGCAAATAGTTTTTAGATATGATATCAAAAATATGATATATAGAAAAAAATTATCTAGACATCATCAAACTTAAAACATTCTGTTTTTTGAACAAAATTGTTAATAGAAGGAAAAGTAAATACATAAACTTAGAGAAAATATCCTGGAAAATACCTCTGCATATATATTCAGGCTATACAGAGAACACTCAAACATAAACGACATGAAATCAAATATCCAGGAAAAAGCAATGGGAAAAGGATTTTTACAGATATTTAACCGAAGATGAGATATGAATGTAGAGAGCAATAAACACATAAAAAGAAAATCAACACTGTTAGCCATTAGAGAAATACAACTTAAAATTACAATGAGATACCACTATATACCAATTGCAATGGAATTCTAAAAACTAACAATACCAACTGCAGGTGAGAATGTGAAATGACTGGGGCTAATACATTGCTGGTGAAACTGCAAAATGGCTTGTCCACTCGGGAAAAGAGTTTAGTAGTTTGCATAAAGTTTTAGAAACTCTTATTTTACAAGTTTATACCAACTTTGTATAGAGAGATAAAGTTACATTTAGCATGGAGTTTAACAATTTCACTATTAAGTATATGACAAAGATAAAAAGTCATATTGACACAAAGAGCTGTATATGCAGTGCATGTTTTTAAGGTTTTATTCATAATCACCAACAAATGGAAATAATCTAAATGTCCTTCAGTTGATGAATGGATTAAACAAACAACTGTTAGATTCATACAATGGACTGTTATTCAGCATTGAAGAGGACCAGATTGCTGAACAAAGCAATGTGGTTGTATTAAAAATACAGTATGCTAAGTAAAAGAAACAAGATTCAACATCATATTCTGTACCATTTCATTTACGTGGCATTTTGGAAAAAGCAAAACTATCAAATCAATAAAGTTCAGTGGTTGCCAAAGTCTTAGAATGGGAAACGAGATTGCCTACAAAATGGGGTTTGTAGGAGCTTTGAATAGGATCAAGATGATTCTGTGTTTTTTGCTGTGTGTAGTGGTGGCTACATTCCACTTTATACTTTTTTTAACACTCATACAATAGTAATGGCTTTTTCTTCATATAAATAATATCACACACAGAAAAAGTGAACTGGTAGAATTTAGGAAAGACTAAAAAGGGAAAAATAATACCATTTTTGAGGTGAAGCATATATTTTTCAGTTAACAAAACTGATTAGATCTTCAGGTTGTGGAAGCAGATTTGAGGAAATTATATAAAACGAAGTGAAATAAACAATGGTATGTAGAAATTACAATGACTGGACACTAGATAAAAGAGATCCAACATACAAAAATTGGTGCTTCTGCAGAATAAAACTGTGAAGAGAGCAGGAAAAAAATAGCCATTCAAGTATATTAGAAGAAATGTTTCCTGAATTCACAATACAAATCTATAGATCTGAAGAGTTTTCATTTTCAGTTTGGAAAAACAAAACGAAGGCTGGCAAAGTCAATTCTGATGAAGTCATTTAATTTCAAGGCTAAACTGTGAGCAATTACGCAGAAAAACAAATCACCTAAACAGACCAAAATTATCTTAGCTTTGGCTTCTTCACCACAATGCTAAATTCCTGTAGACAGGAGATCAATGTCAAGGAAGATCTGAAGCAAAGAATGTCTCAAGTATTTTATCATCAAATAGGGTTTTCTTTAACTTCAAAGGCAGCCAACTGACACCAATAATCCTTTTTGAAAAAAAAATAAAAGGATGTTATTTGAGGATGAAATTCAACCAATCATGAGATGAAATAAAATAAAGAACTGAACACTGGAGCCTTTATGACAAGAGCTGAAAGTGAACATGGAGTTATTTAAAATATAAAATCAAGACCAAATATTCGATATGCTATTACTATACTATCAACCATGTTGACAATTTAAAAATACATCTATAACTAAGAAAAATTTAAAAATATGAGGCCAGCTTGTATGAGAAAATTTAATTGAATTTATTAGTTTTCTTAGCAGGGAGACAATCATACCGCTGAAGTTGAAATGTTTAATTACCAACCAAACACAAATGTCCTAACACCCAAATGATTTTCATTTAACTTTAAAAGTGTCCTTTAAAATTTTCTTCGCTGAGCTGGACACAATGTTAGATGCCTGTAGTCCCAGTTACTTGAGAGACCGGGGCAAGAGGATTGCTTCAGCCAGGAGTTAGAAGTTGCTATGCATGTCATTATGCCTGTCAATAGCCACCACACTCCAGCCTGGGCAATCTACTGAAATCTCATCTCTAAAAAATAAATAAAATGCAAATATCTTTTAGAAAATGATAAAAAATTCTCATAGATGAATAAACATCTACTAGATGTTTAACAACTATTTCAATTTTATTCTTTTTTTGTTATTTAAATAAAATAAAATGTCATTTATATGAAACACGTGCATTATGTTCTTTGTAATTTTTTTCTTTTTATGAATAATTCTGTATATTCATCTAACATCCTATGTAAATACAGGAAGAGAGATATTCAGAATGATCTTTAGCAAATGTTGAGTGTCAATTTCTGGGTAATGGGAAATGAGGGTAGTTCTTGATTTATTGTTTGTATTGTTCTGTGTTGCTTGAATGTTTTTCATAATGAGTGTTTTTTTTTAAGATAAAAGTAATAGTGTAAAAATTATAGGATGCATTTTTTTTGTATTATATCTAGTTAAGAGTCTTCATCAAGTGATCATATTCATTGTTTTGGTTTTGTATTTGCAGGCATGTTTCTGTTTAATATTATTACAATGATTATGCTAGATAACAGAATGAGGAAGTATTATTTGGAAAATAATTTTCTTTTACATGAAAAACTTAGTGTTGCTTGGAAAGCATTGCTTATCATGATGATGAGACAGTGTTTGAGCTGAGAAGGAAAGAGTGTCTTTGTCAGTTACAATGTCTGTCATGACTAGAAGAGACAGTACACATAAATTTACTTTAGAAATAGAATATAGGTAGATTATTTTAGATGTATATTTATAAAGTATCTTAGGTTCTAAAGGATATTTCGTGAAGTATGCCAGTTATGGGATTTAGGACATGCTACCCCAAAATATAGCATCTTGGCATTTGAGAAAAAGCAGAGGAAGGAAGGTCAATCTCACCATCTCCCACCTTCCTCACCTAAAGCAGGCCAAAAAAGAATTCTCTGATCTTCATCTGAATGAGGATTGTCAGATCCTCATTAATATCCTTATCTGTGAAGATACAAGAATGCCTAGAAGAATCTGAAAAAAACAAACAAACAAACAAGCCTTGCTAAGTTGTTCCTAGTCTATTATAATGAGATAAGACCCCTCAACCAATCACACTTCATAGCTTCCTACTCTTCATCAAACGTAAGCATAAAAATGCACAAGTTTACCTCTTTCTTTGGGGCTTCATTTCTGAAAGCTCCTGTGTCACATAAAACTTACATTAAAATGTGTGCGCTTTTCTTCTGTTAATCTGTCTTTTGTCGTAGGTGCCTTAGCTATGAAACTAGTCATGGGTGAGAAAATAAATCTTTTCTGCCCTTTGCCACTATCAAAATAAATCATAGTACTTTTAGATCAATGATGGAGCATGAAAGAGAAGACCCACATTATCTTAAAGAAGATCTAAATTATCATGAACACACTGTGAGTAGGTGTATGGATAGTAAAGATGCTACTGAGGGCTCACAATGTTTTCCATGCTATGAGAAACTGAAGGAAGAGAGATCTTTGCTATATGGCAGCAGAAAGCGGGACAGAATTGTCCTGCAGTTACGGGGAAAGCATAACCTGAAAGAGGTGAACTTGGATAATTAGTTAAGGAGATTCCCCCCCCCAAAAAAAAATATTTGAAAGCTTTTTCTAGTTACCTTATGCTGTTGGTAGTAAAATGTAAGGAGAGAGATAAATTGAGAAAAACCTTTTAAGTAAAAAGAGACCAAGACTTGATGATTTGGGGGAATTCTTGGCTATCCAGATGGCAAAAGACAAAAAAATTAAGAGGTTAATTAATTAATTACTATTATTATTATTTTGAGGCACTGTCTTGCTTTCACCCGGGCTGGAGTGCAGAGGCTCAGTCATGGCTCACTGCAGCCTCAAACTCCTGGGCTCAAGCTATCCTCCCACCCTGAGTAGCTGGGACTACAGGTACACATGATAACGTCTGGCTAGTTTTTTGTATTTTTTGTAGAGACAGGGTTTCGCTGTGTTGTCCAGGCTGGCCTTGAACCCCTGGACTCAAGCAATTTAGTGGCCTTGGCCTCCCAAAATGCTGGGATTACAGGTATGAGACACCTTGCCTGGCCTACAGTTTTGTTTTTTTTTTTTTGCCTTTTTTAACTAAAACCTCAGAAATATATCAGTTTTTTGAGTCACACAAAGCTCTTTGAAGAGATTGAAGGCACGTCTCACAGATCCTCTTAGACCAGAGGGCCTCTGGAAGATGGAGGTGGTAGTTCATCTCAACCAAAGCCAAAGATACAGAAGACATGACGTCAGAAAGATTTACAGATAGCGCTTCTAACTAATGGATTGAACCTCAGAAATCCACACGACATCACAAGATTCATGAGAATTGTGCACCAGGAGAAACTTCATGGGACAAAAAGAAGACCAAATGAAAGAAGGCTCTCAAATTCTATTGGCAGGAAGTGGACTGTGATTAAACCACCCACCTGCAAATATTGGACTGCTTAGGACCTTAAGATATATGATCTGGGGTTAACTGGGTGGGTGAAATATAATCACATAAATTCAAATTTATTTTGAATTTCAAATTAATTCAAATATATTTCTTTGATTGAAAGAAAATCTGGGGCAGAAGAAGTCAGATTCAAAGCATGAGAGACACTTGACCTGCTATTGTTGGGCAAAGCCATATGGAAAGCACAAGAGAGACACGGGCTCTTCAGGCAGCAAAGACCAGGCTCCATCTGACTGCTAACAAGTAAACAGGACCTCGGACCTACAACCAAAAGGAACGGAATTCCACTAAACACCTGAATGTCAGTGGAAGAAAATTCTTCTTCAGGGTCTCTAGCAAGGAATGCAACCCAGCCGACACCTTGAGTCCAATCCTCTGAAAGCATAAGATGATGCCCCCATCATGTCCATTTGGACTTCCAAACTATAGACACTGTGAGATAAAAACACTCTTGTTTGAGGCCACTAAGTTTACGTAATAAATTGTATCAGCAACAGAAAACTAATATAGCCCCTATAATTTTTATAACAAGAGGAAATGATTTTAACAGCAACCTGAAAGAACTTTCACAGGGACTGCACAGAAGAGCACCGCAATATGAGATTCAGAAGGTGATCTATAATTGTTTTAATCAATTTAATCAATTAAGGAGGCAGCATAGTAACAATTGTTAAAAATCTTATTTCATTGACAGAGGAAAACCCTATCCTTTAACCATTGATTTTGCTAGCTGTTGCAAATTATGATAGTAAAACTTTTTTGTATTTGGTATTATGAAAACCACAGGAGATAGCAGCCTCTTAGAGGGTCCCCCAATGTTCCCCATCTTCTGGTGTTACCTTCCTGTGTAATCCCTTCCCACACTATACCAGAGTTGGTCTGTGTGACCAATAAAACATGGCAGAAATGATGGCGTGTCACCTCCACTATTGGATTATAAAAGGCAATGCAGCTTTTTTTCACGTACTCTCTCTCTCGCTCCTGCTTCCTTTGTTCAGAAAGAAGCCAGCTGCTGTATTATAAACAGCCCTGTGGAGATGCCTTTGCAGTGAGGAACCAAAGTCCCCAGCCATTGGTCACATAAGTACACTTAAAGTGGATCGCCAGCTTAGCCAGACCTCCAGATAACTACAGCGCTGGCCTACATCTTCGGTACAAGCTGAGGGAAGGCGCTGAGCCAGAATCAGCAGCTGAGCTGCACTTGCACTCCTGACCTACAGAAACAGAGTGAGATGAATGCTAGTTGGTTTTTGTCACTAAGCTGGGGTAATTTGATACATAGCAATAGATAACTAACGTACCTCAGAGGTCAAAAAATACTATCCCTGCCCCAAGCAATTGTCCCTATAACATAAGCATTAAACTCAATAGATTCTACCACAGAACTTCTCTTAAAAATTGAATCGAGTTAATAAGTTTCCCATAAAATCAAACGAATTAACTTAGGTTTTAGCAAACTGGTAAAAGTCAACATGTAATTACCACTAGACTCCGCTGGAGCAAAGATCATAGCTCGTGTTCAGCCCCGTCTGCTACTTAACTTCATATCTGCCACACAAGCATGCCCACAAATATACAGGAGAGTGTGCCAATAATATTTTTGGAGAATAACTGATCAGACGAAGGCATAAATTAAAGGAAGAATATAACACACAAGTTGTGACCTATTGTTCTTTTTAAATAAACCATAATCGTTATATTGAGTGTCCTTTCCTTGGCAAAGGTTTAAATAATTTTTGCTTTGCCATCTACGTGCTTTTCGGCTCACCCATCCAAAATCTGGCAGCAATTCACAACCCTATTTATCATCGATTGCTACTGATCTAGGTCACCTGAAAAAATCCCAGATGTTTTAAAGAAAATGAATAAAAAGACTAACAAATGATGGTGAGCAGGATATTCAGGGTTTGATTTAAAAAAAAAGTGAGACTGCCTGAAAACGGCTTTGAACATCTGAAAATCTGGGTGGTGATCTCCCATGTTGTTTCCCTTTGGAAACTTTGTGATTAAAATAATCATTTCAAATTGCACCTTGCAGATGCACTTTGCAGGTGAGCCTTGTGGAATAACAATGAGGCCAAAGCCATATTGAGTCATCACTATCACTCAAAAATGAGTTTCCCAAGCCTCCTCTAACTGCCTCTGTCGCAGGAAAACACACACATCAGGAGTTATTTTGGGAATTGCCTCTTAGCTCTTTAAATCAAAGCTTATCAAGGAAGTTTGTGCCTGTTGTATCACTGACACCTCTGACACCTATTTTTTTTTTTTTCAATAGACCAGCAGCAGGCGAAGAAATAAGTATGGCTCAAACTCATTAAAACTGATTGCCAAGGCACCTGCTAAGTAAGCGCTATCAATATCAATGACCTTTGATCAGATTTCTGTTTTTCCTGCAACAGTTCTATGAATGGCAAATGATATCATTAGGAAAGAAAGCAAGAGAGTCACTGGGAGAAAAGCAGGGCATAAAACATTTGCACCTACATGCTTCAGCGACAACAAACTCACTGCTATTTTAGCCACCAAACACCCCAAAGGCAGTAGATTCATAGTGGGGGAAATCATGAAAATATGTTGTGGCAAGTGGAATTTATCCTTTAATCATTGTCTATTTCCTCTCTGCCGTATTATAATTCTCTATCTATATGTCTACATATCTAAATATTTTGCTAAGTGGGAGGAGGTTTCAATGGAATAAAATTGCACAGCTGTGCTCTTGGAAAATTGCTTTATATATAATAATGAATAAGCTCCTTTTAAAGTTTGGTTATTTGAATCAGACAAGCCATCTAACATTTCATTACTTAGTGGAACCTTTTATAAACCCTATGATATAAATAACTAGGCAATAACAATCGCAGAGATACATTTCTTCCTAAAACTAGATATTGCAAATAACTGGTTAGCTTTCATGAATATGTGTGCATACATGTGGGTGAAGAGTGAAAAATATCTGAAAAAGATAAATTTAAACTTAAAAAGAGATAAAGTCAAATTTGTTGCCTTGGTTATTTGGCTGTATCGTGCTTATGAGAGCAGAGTGATGAAGTCAGATTTTAATATAAACTTAACTAAACCTTTACTGCGTTAGTTACCAAAATACTGGCATTCCAATGAGTCTCCTGTCTTAAATAAGGTTGCCAGATAAGAGAGAGAACATAATTAAATTTCAATTTCTGGTAAACAACCCATGATATTTTTGTATAAGCCTACCCCAAATGTTATACAATATATACTTATTACATGAGATATTCTTTCAAAAAATCCATGTTTATCAGAACTCCAAATTTAAGTGGGTTTTATGTATATTTATTTGCAAAATGTGGCACCCCTGTCTACCGGTTCTTGTAGGCCATGGCTTATTGGATTTGCATAACGACTAGTAAGTTGTTATAACTATATATTTGCTATTAAACAGGCTTATTTTTAGGGTTATTTCCTATTTATAAATAGCTTCTTTTCATTTTCAATTTTTTTCTTCAAAATTTGTATACTTTCAAATACAGTGTTTCAAAATACATCATATTGATGAAAAGACAACCTGAAATGAAAGACTAAAAATATTGATTTCATGTCAAAATTAAATATTGCCAGTGCTTTTATTTATTATGATATTGCTTAGTAATAATTGTCTATAAAAACAAGAAAATGGCATGACAGCGTGTTCTGTCACAGAAATATAAATACGTGCATTCCTGCATGGATTCTCCAGCCAACATTCTCCAGGTTGCCCAACCCTTAGAAATCCAGGCCCACACAAGTGTCCCCTTTCCAAGGATGATGTGGCTTCCCGGCAGCAGTCAGCAGAGTCTCCACAGCAACACCCCTGTGAGTGACCTTGGAGTATCTGTACTAAGTTGACATTTAAGAAAATATTTCCTCTTAATCTTATAATGTTATACTGCACTAAATGTGAAGAACAGGAATGATACTTAGAAACACAAAGGATGACTTCCTATAAATATGAAGTAGCATACATCACTGAAATACATAGTAAGATTTTAAAAAATATTCCCCTCAAGTCAAGAGAGAATATTAAATAAATTTTTGGGGCCTCCCTTAACATTCTCTTCATCTAGATACATTTAAGGGCTATTCATGATTGTATATCAAGGGATTGTGATTCTGTGTTTATCAGTAATAGAAGACCAGAAGGTATTTATTTCTCTGAAGACTTTATTTTAAAGTACTAATAACAGTGAAAACTTGGAAACTAATTGTTCAAATGCTAGAGAATATTTAAATTGATATTACAAACTTCTTAAAAACTACTAATTTAACCAAAAATAAAGTACTTATTTAGGAATAGGCAATGAGAAAAGGGAAAATACAAAATTCCATTTGATTAATAAATGCAAAATTGTATATGAATAAAACAAGTTCTGAAAGACCATGGGCAACAAGACTTATGTTTGGTGTAGTTGCATAATTGTAGTTAAATGTTTTATTTCTTAGAGTTTAAGCTCTAGCCATTTTTTATCACATTATTTTTTGGAGTTAATAATTATTTTTTGAATTATAATTTCATTTTCTATGCAGTATTTCTGGAAACTACATTCACACGCTCGGTATCACCTTAAAACAAAACAGTGTCTTCCAAAATCTATTTTATAATTATTTGCATCTTTTAATGTATTGTGATCATTCAGTGTAATGTCCTTCGAACTGTATGCTTTCTGTCTCTATTACATGTGCCATTTAATCCCAACCATGCCTCATTAAAGTCATGAATAAGAAATCTATAAACACTATCATTTTATATTGTATATTTTAGCTTGAATAAAAAAGCCCTTAGTTGTATCAGAAAAGCTGTAACCAAGTGTTTGTGCTAACAGAGTAAAATAGCATTAACTAATAATTATTTATTAAAGAATGTTGTCAGTCTTCAGTATAATGAAACTAATAATACTAGAGCTACAAATGAATGCAGCAAAGCAATGATTTTGAAATCATAGCAACATTTACAAGTTAGAATATGTGTCATTATAATCTCTGTGAGATGAAATACACTATTGAACTGATAATTGTGTATGCTGTACCAAAAAAGTGTTACAGTAAGTTTAAGAATACTGGAGAACTAAAAATAGCAATATATTATACCAGATTTAGAGCAAAAAGCCATATAACAGGTAGAAGAACAAGCTAAGATCTGCCCCAAATTTTAGTGCAGTTCTGGGTTAATGTTTATTATGAAGTCTAGTTGATAGTCAATGCTAGAGACCCCTGTAAGAGTAACTGTGCAGCCTTTCCTCTAGAAATAGCATCAGGTGCTCAAAGTTAGGTGTTAGAGAGAAAAGGACCCTACTGAATGACTCTTACATGCTGATTAATTTCTGACCTTAAGGTCTTTACTCCAACTAATTTCTTTATTCTCCTCTCATGAAGTTTAAAGAATCTCAGTGTTTGCATGCTTTATCTGAGGTCTCTGATAATTTTTTTTTGATCTCTATTTCAGAGTAGAGTTTTGCTGCATATTTTTTTAACATCACTAGTTGTCTCTTTCATTGACTCATTGACTGGTCTTTCGAAGCCACAGTTCATTGTGTTCCATTCCCTGGAAAAGATCATTTTTAAAGTGCCAGGTGAGACCTACAGCATAGTGTACAATGACTTAAAAATCACATCAAGTATGACAGAATAGTTCTGTCTTCACTGCAGTGGTGGTTACATGAATCTACACATGTAATAAAATGACATAGAACTGTATACACACATTGTACCAATATGAATTTCCTAATCTTGATATTGTGCTATACTTACTTAGTAAGCACTGGGGAAAACTATGTGAAGGATACAAGAGATCGTCCTGTCCTATATCAGCAACTTCCTGTGTATCTACAAGTATTTGAAAATAAAAGTTTAAAAATAATTACACTGCATAAATTATTTTTCTTCTTTACAAATATTATGACTTTGCCTTTTTTTCTTCCTGCTAGGCTCCCGCATTCCAAGAGTAGTCCTAGTTGTACTAATCAATCAGTTTTTTCCTACTCCCAGCCACTTTTCCCTTCATCTGTTCAGCTACAAGAAGGTAGGGACATCCAACATGAAACATAGAAGTAGTCCATTTATGTTGAAATCAGAAAGTAAAATACTAGAGAATCAACAGTTTTTTAAAAATGCTGAATTAGACAAATAAAAATTTTGAAATATAAAACAAAAGGAAAAATAACTTGGGAAATTAAAAGATGCATATGATTGTGAAAATTCAGAGGAGAAAAAAAAATTTCATTTTTGTAAGCGTCCTAGTTCATCTGGTCTATTGGCCCCACATGGACAAAACTGTGGAACTGTTTTACAAGAAATGTTAACACCTATCTAATAATTAAAACTACTGAAAACCAATAGGTAGGCCAGGAGGTTAGAAAACTGGTAGACCAAAGAAATATTTGAAGAACTTCAAATAAACCGTATCCTGAATTTACAAAAACAGTAGGTCAAACACACCTGAGTTCAAATCCTAGTGACTTACTCACTGTATAACTTTAGGCACATTATGTAACACATCTTTAGGCCTTGTCTATAAAAATGGAGTAATTGAATACATGCTAAGCACTGAGTGCCTGAAAAAAAAATTAATTTATTCAATAGATATATGATAATACTATTAATTTGAGCAGTGTTTCCCAAATTGTATTATTCATTGCAAGAAACTAATTGTCTCACTAGTATAGATTGGTGTCCTACAAAAAACAAACAAAACAAAACAAACGCCCATACAACTGTTACCTTAATTAAAAAACTAAAAGCATCCAATGTACTGTGTTCCTCTCCTGAATTTTCACCACACAAACTATCATATTAAAATTGCTGAAGTAAATAATCTGTGTAAGTTTAACACACCATTTCCTGAGCTTATTTAATTACCTAGCTATTTAAGAACCTCTTGTTCATCATGTGGGGCATGACCCTTGTTCAAAGAGCTCTGAAAGATCAATAAGGACTAAGGTTTTTCAAACATTTTTAGCAGTAGAACTCACTTTTTATAACTTTCCTATGTCAAACATAATACAGGAAGTGATACTTCACTTAGGCAGTTAATATCTTTATTATTTGATAGACTGTATTTTGTTTGCACAATACCTAAAGCAACTTAACTTGTCAGGGAAACAGTTTGAAAATCCTGATGTAAATATCCCTATGCTTCAGAAGGAAAATTCATCTGAATCAGTTATTTTCAAATTCAGGTCTACAGATACCTTCTCCAAGATATTTTAACATATTTAAAAGTATTTTTAATTTTGTTTTAATTATTCTCTTAAAAATCAAATATTCTGATCATCTGTGGTCATCTCAGGTATTGAGAATTGTGTGAGTAAAAGATCAATGGGTTATCTTGGTATCAGCTCTTGCATGGAAAGAGCTTGGAAACCACAACTTTCATTCTTTCAATTGAAAGCAAGAAAATTAAAAAACAATTACTTCTCTTAAATACATAGATAACTTAAGTTACTGCAGCTCTAAGATCTGGAGCAATGGGCACATCCTGAGAGAAACAGGATCCAATATTTGCCTGTATGGAGTTGAAGTCTCTGGAATTCATGAACTGGTAGAAACACATGTAATTGTGATGAAGTCCTGGAGGTTATATGTGAACTAGTATGGGAGTGAGAAGCTCCAGGGGGCTGTAGGCATGGAGGGTTGTTGGTGGCAGGGGCACTATACTTTCGTAGACGTTTTCCACATGACCCTTACCACATTCTCATAGTAAAGATCTGAGAAAGATCCTCACATTGCCCTGACTGAGGAGGAGAAGAGTAACCATTGTGAGGCACTCTCAGACTCTTCTCACTACCAGAAGCCCAGTCTCCAAGGAGGAGGACTCCTTTAGAGGACAATTCTGAAACTTTATTCCATCCAGAGGAAATAAATTCTGCCCTACTCCAGCAAAATCCAGAATTTCTGTCTCACCAATGGGAGGAAAAAAAAAATCAAACAAGAACAAAACTATAGTTAACCAGGAGAGAGTTTCAAAGAAATAGAAACAACAACAACAAGAGGGAAGAAGCCCACAACAGCCATGGAGGAAATGGGTAAATGGGGAAGAAGGTATACCATGTTAAGTGATAGAAACAGGTGCGAAGATCTCACTCACCCCTGAAACACAGGCCCACTAAAAAAAAAAATGAGACTTAATTAGCATATGACCTCACCAACAAGCCTCCAGAATGATAACAGAGCGCTAAAGGAGCTGGAAAAGGCACAACCTTTCTCTGGAGAATGGTAAAAAGAAAAGCCCCAACGTCATGAGGGGAGATCAAAACAATGGAAGATTATAAAACCTCTGGAGCTTATAGCTACAACAAACATTAAACACAGTCCAAATTTCCAAACATATTAACATAAATCCTCATACTAAATGTCTATGTAACTCAGTACTCATTACCCAATACAACATGTTCAAATTTCAAAAAATTTTTACAATGCATATCAAAAGACAAAACAAAAACTAACAAACAAAATATATACACACAATCCGAAGTGGTGAAACAAGTGTAAGAATCAAATTTACATAAAACACAAATGTTGGGCTGGGTGTGGTGGCTCACGCCTGTAATCCCAGCACTTTGGGAGGTCGAGGCAGGTGGATCACTAGGTCAAGAGATCAAGATCATCCTGGTCAACATGGTGAAACCCCATCTCTACTAAAAATAGAAAAATTAGCTGGGCATGGTGGCGCACGCCTGTAGTCCCAGCTACTCGG
>NW_022437029.1:6806908-6928811 GCF_009761245.1 Sapajus apella | reverse complement strand
AAAAAAAAAAAAAAAAAAAAAAAAAAAAAAAACCACAAATGTTGGAACACAAAAAATTTAAAATAAGTATGATTATTTTAAGGGTACTAATGGAAAATGGGTATAATATGCAAGACCAGAAAGGCAGTATCAGCAGAAATGGAAACTATCAGAAAAAAAAAAAAAAAAAGAAAATTCTACAAATTAAAAACCAGGTAGCTAAAGTTAAGAATGACTCCAATGCATTCATAGCAGAGTTAATACAGTTGAGAAAAGAGTCAGTGCAATTGAAAATAAGTCAATCAGAACTTCACAAACCATAAGAAGGAGAATCATACTGGAAGAAGAAGAAAGAGGGAATACAACCGAAAAAATATTTGGAGTAATGATGGTTTAAAAACTCTTTAATGTTAATGACAGACAGCAAACCACAGAGCTAGAAGGCTCAGAAAACAAAAAAGGTGAATATGAAAGAAAACAAAATAAACAAACAAAAAAAATATCCTAAGCATATCATATTTACACTTCCAAAAACTAAAGGCAAAGCTTTCTCTTGAAGTGAAAGAAAAACAACTTACCTATACAAGAACAGGGGTAAGGCTTACATGAGGCTTTTCTTCAAAAATTATTCAAGCAAGAAGAGAGTGATATGAAATATTTAAATAACAGAAGAAAACAAACCCCTACCAAGCTAGAATTCCATATCCAGTAAAATGAAAATTCAGAAGTGAAGAAGTAAAGGCTTTCTCAGACAAACATAACTGAAGGAATTAATTAATTGCCAGTAGACTGGTTCTGTAAGAAATGTTAAAAACAGTTCTTTAAGCACAAAGAAAATAATATAGGCCAAAAGCTTTGCTTTTCACTAACAGAAGGGCAGCTGAGAAGGAATAAGTTAAGATATAAAAATATTTTATTTCATTATTCTTAATTGATATAAAAGATATTTTTAAACAACTATAATAATTTACTGTGTAATCATAGAATTTGGATAAGAGACATGAAAGCATTGCCAGAAGGAATAAAAATGAAATATTAGAGATATTCTAAGGTAACTGAACTACATATGAAGCACTATAGTGTCAGTTGACAGGTGAATTTGACATTTAATATTTAACATTTAAAAATATTTATTATAAATAGTAGGATAAACAGTGACCAAATTTTTAAAAATATGTAACACAGTAGTTACTATAGAATCATATAATCAATTAAAAGCAGAAAAAGCAGAAAAAATAAAGAACAAATGAAATCAATAGAGAACATTTACATAGATTTTAATCCAGTTATATTTATAATCACTATAAGAGATTATAAGCCACAAAGCATAAGTGGTTTTAAGATACCAGTTGAAATACAGGGCTTATCATATTTATTTAAAACAAGAACAATAAAATCCAACCATATGCTGTCTCTAAGAAAGGCCTTTAAATATGAAGACTCAGATAGATTAAAACTAAAGAGATGAAGAAAAATATTCTATGCTGACATCAATCAAAAAAAAGTTAGAATAGCTATTGCAACAAGTAGACTTCACACAAAGAAAAATTATCAGAGATTAAGGTGGGGGGGCCTATTCATTACAGAATAACAGAAGTGTCAATACTCAAAGACATACAGTCCTAAACATGTACAGTAAGTCTTCACTTAATGTCATCCATAGGTTCTCGGAAAACACTACTTTAAGTGAAATGATAGATAACAAAACTATTTTTTCCCCTCATCAATGTTGTAACAAAATGACATTGAAAGAAACAATATTATGTGGAGACATGATCTATGTTGTGTTGCTAAAAGTTGCAGTTTCCAAGAACCTGTGGACTTCACTAAATATGAACTTACCATATAGACCTAACAACATATAGTATCAATACATAAAACAAAAGTTCTAAGAACTCAAAGGAAAAATAGTCAAATCTACGAATATACTTTGAGTCTTCATCTCTCTCTCAGTAACTGCTAGAGCAAGCAGGTAGAAAGTAAGTAAGAACGGATACCCTGAACAGCAATAGCAAACAATGTGATCAAATTAACCTTTGTAGAATGCTTGATCCAACAACAGTAAAATACCCATGGAACAGTCATTAAAATAGACTACATTGTAGGCCATAAATTACATTACAATAAACTTAAAAGAATAAAAATCATACAAAGTATATTATGAGGCTGCAAAATAATTAAGCTAGAAATTAATAGCAAAAAAGTTATCTAAATTTTTGGAAATATTTGGAAATTAAAGTACGTATACACTTTAAAATAATTATTATGGATTAAAGAAGTCTTAAGATAAATTATAAAATATTTTAACTAAATAAAAATAAAAATACAACATAGTTTGAGGATGAAGTGAAAGCAGTATTTAAAGGAAAATTCATAATGCTAAAATGCACACTATAGAAAAAAAGATCTAAAATTAATAACAAATGTTTCCCTTTAGGGAAATTAAGAACAAATTAAGTCTATAAAAAGCCAAATTAAATGAAGCAGAAAAAGTTGGTAATTCTGATTAAGCCAACCAGAAAGAAGAAAAATATTAATATTAGAGCAGGAACTAATAAAACTGAAAACAAACACAAAAACTGGTGAAAATCAGTAAAGCCAAAAGCAATTGCTTTGCCACAATTAATAAATTTGAAAAACTTGTTTCCAGGCTAACCTAGAAAAAAATACGTCAATTATCAGCAGAGGATTGCAGACAACTTTGCACCACAAACCTATTAACTTAGATGCAATGATCAGTTTTTTGAAAGATACTGACTACTAAAATTCAAAGGGAAATAGAAAACATGAGTAGTCTTACATCTATTAATGATTTTAAATTAGTAGTTAAAAAATAAAAACAAAACAAGTAAAACCCATCAGCCCCAGGGGTTTTCTCAGGTAAATTCTGCCAAACATTTAAAGGAATAATGTAAATTCTCTACATTATTTTTGAAAAACGATAATATAGGAAGGAATATTTACCAACATGTTTTAAAAGACCTGCATTTGTTCTGGTGCAATGGCTCATGTCTTTAATCCCCGCACTTTGGGTGGCCGAGATGGGTATCACTGAAGGTCAGGAGTTTGAAACCAGACTGACCAATGTTGTGAAATTCCATCTCTACTGAAAGTACAAAAATTAGCCTGTCGTGGTGGCCTGCACCTGTAATTCCAGCTACTCAGAAGGTCGGGGCACGAGAATCGCTTGAACTCCAGAGGCAGAGGTTGCAGTGAGCTGAGATCAACGTTTGACTGGTGTTTTAGCTTAACCAGCAGACTATTTCTTTTATAGCTCAGGAGCACACCCCTCCACTCTATAATCCTAAGTTTATAACTATGAAATAAAGACTAAATAACAAATAAAAAGAAAAAAAGAATATCAATGTATGTAATCTACCATATCAATAGGCCAAAGAAGAATCACATGATCCTATGAATAGGTGTAGTAAAAACATTTGACAATATCCAACATCCATTCAGAATTAAAAACTCTCAGAATACTAAGAATAGAGGGGCTCTTTTCCAACTTGACAAGAGACATTTCCAAAAAAAACTCCTACAGCTACATCATAAGTAGTAGTAAGAAATAGGATGCTTCTCCTCCAAGATCAGGAACAAGACCAGGATGCCTCCTTTCCCCACTTCCACTCAACATCTTACTAGAAGTCATAAAGAGGACAATAAGGCAAAGTTAAAAAATATATAAAGACATAAGAAATCCACAGCTTGGGGAGAAGGAATAAAACTATTTGACTAGGTAGAAAATCCCAAAGAACAAAAATGTACTACAAGCAAGGAGAGCAAGTTCACAAGTTAAAGGTGAAAATACAAAAATGAACTGGTTTTCCGTATATCAGAAATGAACATTAGAATTTGGAAATTGAGGCCAGGCGCGGTGGCTCACGCCTGTAATCCCAGCACTTTGGGAGGCCGAGGCGGGTGGATCACGAGCTTAAGAGATCGAGACCATCCTGGTCAACATGGTGAAACCCCGTCTCTACTTAAAATACAAAAAAATTAGCTGGGCATGGGGGCGCACACCTGTAGTCCCAGCTACTCGGGAGGCTGAGGCAGGAGAATTGCCTGAACCCAGGAGGTGGAGGTTGCGGTGAGCTGAGATCGTGCCATTGCACTCCAGCCTGGGTAACAAGAGCGAAACTCTGTCTCAAAAAAAAAAAAAAAAAGAATTTGGAAATTGAAAATAAAATGCAATAAATCGTTCCTTAACACCAAAATATTAAAGAAATACTTAAGTATAAATCTAACATAATGTGTTCAGAATGCATACATATACATAAAAAATTACAAATCTTTGGTAAAAGAAATTAAAGAGCTAAGTAATTTTAGACATGAGTAGAGACTAAGACTACGAACAAAAGGAACTATGCATAATCAATGTACTTTAATTGTTTCCCACAAAGATCTGAGTTAATTTTAAAACCACCATACATGTATACTGGCATTGCACAAATGAAAAAGGGATGAATGATAGGGAGCCAGTTCCTCACTGTCAGACTGGGATAGGGCAGGTAAATCAGGGGAGAAAGCTAGAATGAACCATGTGGTACTACATTAGATTTGGGGACATCAGTATAAACTTACGTTTGCTCAATATAGATACAATTAAATATATATTATACAAGTACTTATACGTATTTACAGTGATTGGAATTCACATCTGTATGGGCTAGTTCTGTCTGTTAAGAGAGACTATAAGCAATGATATCCCAGAAGCAAGGAGCAAACCGAGTCCTTGAATTTTCAAAGTGTATGATTAAATCAAGAGAATGATTAAATATGGTACCTGTATCTGAGGTTCAGATAAATGAGAGCAAAGGAAAGAATAAGGAAATAAAAAGGAGAAGACTTTAAAGACACTTGCCAAGCAATCTGAGGGCAGAATCCTAGAGCTTTTTCATTTTTCTCCACTGTTTTACAGTTTTCTCACCCACACCAAATTTACCAGAATATTTTATGAATGGTCTTTATTGAACCTTTCCAGAGAAACAAACTTAATTTTTATAAAAGCAATCACCCACTTGATTTTTATATTCAAGTTGATTTGATGAATAATTATAATGGAATAAGTTAATAATAAATAAATACATAAACAATGAAATTACAATAACAAGCATGACTAGCTTGGAAAGAATGGAAAGGAACACAGCCTCTCGTTGATAAGAGTTCCTCACCTGGGGCTAAAATCAGAGCAGGGGCGTACAGCAAGAGAGTCCAATGGCCAGCACTTAGCAGGTCCAGGCATCTGCTAGGTTTCATAGAGGCAGTGTGGAATGTTTGCTGGTATTCCGAGAAGTTGGCAAGTGGTACTGCGTTAGATAAAATTAATATTAATAATGTAACCAGCAAATGAAACCTATAATGCCCTAGAGGTTATTGCTGAAGATGAAACTGAATGAAGTAAAAAGAGGAAAGTTGACTGAAATAAAAAGATTGTATGGATAAAAGTTGACAAAATAAATATGATGGTCAATGACATGGGATGCCAATGGTGAAATTAGTATTTGAATCAGTTGACTCAGTAAAGGTGGTGTCCCTCCTCAATATAGGTGGACATTATGCAATCTGTTGACAGTCATGATAGAACAAAAGACAGAGGAAGGAGAAAAATCTCCTTTTCTTAGGCCTAAGCATTTGAGCTGAAGCCTGGGGTTCTCCTGTCCTCTCACTGAGAGCTACACCAGATTGTCTCTCTTGGTTCTCAGGCCTTCAGACTCTGGTAGAATTATATCACTGGCTTTTCTCAGGACTCCAGCTCACAGACAGCAGACCATGAGATTTCTCAGCCTCCTAACTGTGTGAGCCAATTCCTTCTAGTAAATTTCTTCAGATAGATAGATAGATAGATATAGATGCAGTTATCTCCCATTGGTTTAGTTTCTCCACAGAACTCTGTTAGGGTAAACTAATATACCAAAATTCATCAAAGTGGTACAATAATTTAATATATTCAATTCTGTATAAATTTCAACTTGATTTTTTTTTTTTTTTTTTTTTTTTTTTTTGCTCTGTTGCCCAGGGTGGAAGGCAGTAGCATGATCTCGGCTTACTGCAACCTCTGCCTCCTGGGTTCAAGCAATTCTCCTGCCTCAGCCTTCCAAGTAGCTGGGACTACAGGCACATGCCGCCACACCTGGCTAATATTTTGCATTTTATCAGAGATGGGTTTTCAGCATGTTGTCCAAGCTGGTTGTGAACTCTTGAGCTCAGGCAATTACCTGTCTTGGCTTCCCAAAGTGCTGGGATTACAGGCGTGAGCCACCACACCTTGGTTTAATTTGACCTTCCTATATGTCAAAAAGAGCCAAATAGCAGCAGTTCCATACAGTTCAACCAGAAACGGCAGTATTTGTCCATGGTGGTAGAAATGATTTGGTAAAAATGGAATATTGATGTTGAAATATAAGGAAAAATTCATGATGTAAAGTTCTTGAGAAAAGGAAAAGAACACATCTTGTAAGAAAGATGGTTTATGGTATACTTTTAGAGCTATCAAAGTTCTGAAAATATTTTCAGTTTTCTTTACTAATGAAATAAACCTTCTGCGCTCATGAAACATTAGGTGTATATACAATGCAAATTGCATATCAAGCATTGTATATTACAGTTTTTCTATAAAAACTTGATTTATTTTAATTATCTTCTGACTTGAATGTTTCAGAGAAGTCTAAGATTATCATAACTTTTATGCCATTTCAAGTAATCTGTTTTTATGTTTGTATGGTTAATTTAAAAAACTTATTTAGTTCGTTGAGAATAATTTTGTCTTTTTTTGTTTGCATGGTCTATATAATTTTACTTAACTTCTACTCTTGGGTAATATTTTTGATTAGGGAAAAACTTTCTTGCTCTGAGAATTGCTTATGCTTCTGTTACTTTGTTTTTTCTTTAAGAACACATGCAAACTTTAATTCCATCTTCCCCATATCTTAACTTGCTTACATCTGCTTTGTGTAGAAATATTCTAACATGTCCTCCACCTTTCAGATTCAGCTGTCCACAGTGCCAATTCTCTTCCTCATGATTCCAGTACAGATTTTCATTTTCATCTTCCGTTTTTATTTTCCTAGTGATCCATCTCACAGTATTAACTTTTCCTCTTCATTTAAATCGGTTTACATATTTCTGCTCTTGTTTTACAGAGGTTACCACCACGGAGTTACAGATGAAATTAGAAATTTCCATAGCACTCTGACTAGAAAAGCAACACTGAAATCACAGGAAGATATTTAATATGTTATGTAGACAGACTTAGACTTTTTAGGATTTTTTAAGTATTATGAATACATAACAGCTGTAGGTATTTGTGCGATATGTGTGATGTTTTGATACTAGCGTGTGTAATGTGTAATGACCAAATCTGGGTAATTGACATATCAATCACCTTAAGCATTCATTATTTCTTTATATTAGAAACATAACAATTTCATTCTTCTAGTTATTTTGAAATATATAATAACTTCTTGTTCACTATAGTCACTCGATTGTGCTACTAAACATTAGATCTTATTCCTTCTACCTAATTGCAATTTTGTACTCATTAAGCTCCTCCCCCTTTATCCTCCCTCCCCTACTGCCCTTCCTAGCCTCTGGCAACCCTCATTCTACTCTCTATAACCATCATTCTACTGTTTGTCTCTAGGAGTTTGATATTTTTAGCTCCCACGCATGGGCAAGAACATGCAATATTTGGCTTTCTGTGCCTGGCTTATTTCACTTAACATAGTAACCTCCAGTTCCACCCATAAGGTTGCAAACTGCAGGATTTCATTATTTTTATGGCTAAATAATATTCCATTGTGTATATATACCATATTTTCTTTGTACATTTATTTGTTGATGGGCATGCAGGTTGATTCTATATCGTGGCTATTGTGAATAGTGCTGCAATAAACAAGAGAGTCCAGATATCTCTTTGACATACTGATTTTCTTTCTTTTGAATATATACCCAGCAACAGGATTGCTGAATCATGTGGCAGCTCTATTTTTAGTTTGGGGAACCTCCAAATGGTTTTCCATAGGGGCTGTACTAATTTACATTCCCACCAAAGTATAAAAGATTTACTCTGTCTCCACATCCTTGCCAGCATTTGTTACTGCCTGTCTTTTGGATGAAGCCATTTTAACGAGATGATCTTGTTGTAGTCTGGATCTGATGATTAGTTAGAGCAAACACTTTCTTATATACCTGTTGGCCAGCTGTATGCTTTCTTTTGAGAAATGTCTATTCAGATCATTTGCTCATTTTTAAGTTGGATGATTTGGTCTTTTTCTTGTTGAGTTGTTTGAGTTCCTCATATATTCTGGTTGTCAATCCTTTGTCAGATGGGTAGTTTGCCAATATTTTCTCCCATATTGTGGGTTTTCCCTTCACTTTGTTTATTGTTTCTTTTGCTGCACAGAAGTTTTTTAGCTTTATGTGATCCCATTTGTCCCTTTTGCTTTGGTTACCTGTACTTTTGAGGTCCTAGGCATAAAATCTTTACCCAGACCTATATCTTGGCATGTTTTCCCAATGTTTTCTCCCAGAAGTTCTGTAAGTTTCAGGTCTTAGATTCAGTATTTAATCCATTTTGATTTGTTTTTGTATATGGCCAGAGATAGGGGTCTAATTTCATTTTTCTGCATATGGGTATTCAGTTTTTCCAGGATGATTTACTGAAAGGATCACCCTTACTCCATCATGTGTTCTTGGTACCTTTGTCAAAAATTAGTTCACTATAAATGCATGGATGTGTTTCTGGGTTCCATTGGTCTATGTGTTTGAACAAGAAACCTGGAAGAAGTCAAAGAATCAATAAAATACCTTCCTTCTTACTTTGAGATTGGCAAGCCAGCTGTGACTTAGTTAGCAGAGCATGGGTGGATTACCAGTTTACATTTTCAGAACCAGTGGTTCCAAATGCTTGGCATTTAGTAGAAATGTCTCCTAGATTTTGGCAACTGATTTTTAACATTGTCTTTTTATTCTTAGTTCTAGGATTGAAAAAGTTGTATCAGAGTAGCAGTCAAAGTTATTTAAAAGCAAAATCAAAAGCAAAACACTTTGCTTTCTTTGATTTTACTCAGAAGCTTTTATTGTAAGCTGTAAACCATAAATTTCTACTTTGCTGCTTCCATTTTTTATAGCTCTTAAAGCTTGCATACTTCTTTCATTACTTCTGCCTTTACTTTAGCTTTTCTTTTAAATGTCCTTTACTTTCCGCTAATTCCAGGACTAACCTCGCTTTGAATCCTGTTTTCTATCATATCAACACTAATTTTTTCCTACCTCACTTTCAGTTTGTTTCTGCCTTTTCCCACATAGCCACGATTTGGAATTTCCCCTATTCTGCTGGCATTTACATTTCCAGTTTCACATCATGGCTAATTAATTACACAATATATACTGAAATATTGAAGAGTGCTTAATAGGATCCCACAGCAGGTAGTGGCAGATTGGAATACTGTGTTTCCAGCTCTGTCCAGTCAGTCACATCATCAACCTTCCAAATAAATTATTTAGAAAATACCATTCCTCTTCTCAATGGGAGCAGCAGGTAGGAAGAAAAATGAAATCAGCTTCTTGGACTACTCACCAGACAGAAATCACATAAATCATGAAATGTATTTTGGGGAACTATTTGCAAGCCTGTGTTTCAGCTGGTTTTTTTCTCTGTGGTATAGTACAGAGGGCTAACTTTGAGAAAGGTACCATAATTTCTTATTCCAAGAGATTTTCGTGATTTTAGCAAGGCATGAGGTCTTTTTAACCTACACCTGTATTTGGCCTTTGCTCTCATCTATGTATAGAGAAGTAACAAGAGAGGACTAAAGCATGAGGGAGAAGGGGGAAAAAAGCAATGACTTGTGAATTTTGCAAACGACCATTGACCACCCTCCTTATTGTTGGATATTCATTTACGTTCATCTCTTAAATCTACTCCTGCTGTTCTTTACCTCTTGACAAATTACAAGTTGTCATCGTATTGTAAATAACAGTTGGGAAATATGTAATGAAAAATCTCATGGGCCGAGCAAAGCATCACATTATTAATTTGTCAGAAATGCTATTACCTAGAGAACCAATTTTAACATTGTAGCTTCTGTAACATAGCATGGGAGCAACTCACACTGAGCAGGATTTAGCAATATCAGAAAATGTATTGCCAGAGTACCACCAAAGTAATTTTTCAATATTGCCAATAATATCTTAATTTTGTGTTTTTAGTGATAAAAAGTCAGTCAAGATTTAAAAGGCAAAAATTCTTCTGAAGTTAGTTTCCACTTACAAATCCAGATTTCTGATCCATGTTTCTAGCTTTAACTCATTTAATCATATGGAATCATTGGTATTTGACCCACGAAAAATAGTAAAAAATTGCCCTAAAATTCTGAGTACTCCATTTCAATAAAATAAAATCTGACTACTTCTCAAGAAGTAGTTACTTTATCAGACAAAAAGCGAAAAAGCATACTTAGCGGTAATAAGAAGGTATGACTTGATAGGGGCAAAATTTATCAAAAAGAATTATCTGAAAATTTTAAATACATCACACGGTACTCATATTTGAAAACATTATGTTTCACATCATAAATATGTACAATTTTATTTGTCAATTGAAAGATAAATAAATTTATAATTTTAAAAGGAAGTAAATGATATTGTTATGGGGGTTATTAAGAAATTATTTTAGGCAGAGAGGAAAGTTTCTGTTTCTTTTAAAGAAGCTCCAGAAATGTTTCTTGTCTAACAGGAAATTATCACCCCCTTAGAGCCAGGCTGGCAACTTTTGATATGCAAATGAAGGCCTTTAGAAACTGGGTCCACCTAAACATGGCGATTCTCACCGTTTTCCTCTTACTCTTACCCCTACATGTGCCTGGCAACATGGCTGCCTCCAGATAGCCCCAAGTGCTTAGATCATCTTGGAGCCTTGCATTTGCATGTTAAAAGGCTATGGTGGGAGGGCCAGTATTTTCCCCAGGGTATGTGAATGATATGCCTGGTCAAACCAATCCCCGGAGCCCTATGGAAATCAGACACCGTATCTGCCAGCCTCCTTATGTAACAGGCTGGTTTCCGTGGCACTCACGGTTTATTTTCCCCACTTTGGAGCCCCCTCCCTCTGTTTCTGTAGAAAGGAGCATCTTCCTTCTTACTTGCCTATTAAACTCCACTCCTTAAAACCACGCCACATGTGTCCGTGTAGTTTTATCCAATTCTGTGCGAGACAAGAGCCCTGGTGTTCCTCCACTGACAGGATCCATATGAAGTACTTTATTTATGCTCATGAAACATGTACGGGTTTGTTCTTCTGGCAGTCTTTCACAATTATTATTACAGACTCGCATGTGCAGGTTTGGTTCATGCTGCTGGTGGTTCTTACTTCTCAGCACACAGGTCTGGGAAGTCATTAACCTGACCCATTTTCTTCAATGTTCCATGAGCGAGATCCCTGAGAAACGGAAAAGTGAAAGGAGGAAGACTGAGCTTAGGATACCTGGGATATGAAACAATCTTGGCATATGGAGTTATGAGACTGTGAGAGTTATCTAGTTACTGACTTCTTTTTTTCTTGCCCTTAGGTTTTCCGTTGCTCTGCTTACCTTCTCATTTTTACTCCAAGATTTCTACCACACCATATAGACATACAGAGTCTAAAGATTCATAGTGAAGGAATTGCTTTTTGTGAGCTGGAATAAGTACACATTCTCCTTTTATAAATGTCTACTAGAATCAACAACCTTATCTTGGTTGTGACACTACTATGTAGTATATATACATTGGGAGAAGTTCTTTGTACTTTGCAACTGCTTGTGAATCTTAAACTATTTCAAATAAAAGTTATATTGGAAGTTTACTCAAAAGTAGTTGTAATTTTTGCAATAAACCTTTCAAACTGTAACTGTTTGTAGTTTTAATAACACACGTTAAATATGCTAATGTGGGTGAAGCAGAGACAAGTGAGAATCTCTCCAGAACATCCTGGAAAAAGGTAGTCTAGTTTCACCCCTGAAGTAATTAAAGTTGCAAGCTACAGTTTAGAAATACTTTTTGCCCTGATGTCGGTGAATATAGAAACCAGGACTTGCCTTTGGCTTCAGTGTTTTACTAAAACAGTTGTAAAATATTAATGATCTTTATGTATATTTCTGTAAAACAAAAAGAGACTTTAAAAACACTATGAAAATGCCATAAAATACCTTTGTCATGCTGTGGCTAATAGTTCTAATTTCCTTATTTACGTAGAAAAGGGAAGGGAACTTTAATATTAAATGATAACAACAAAAATGGATATTTTCTTACCATTGTCTTCCTTTTTATTCCATTCACTACCTCCTCAGGAGAAAAGACATATATAAGTCATAACCTCTATGACTACTGTCTGCTCATTATGAGATTATTCTGCATTTTGTAACTTTACGAAGCAGAAAACTTCCAGGAAAATAATCTTAAGTATCACTGCTGACACAATATCTAAAACTAAAAAAAATATTTGAAGAAAGAGAGCCTTGTACAGGATTCAGCACATCATTCTTTAAAGAGACACTTCCTCTTATGTCCTAGGGAGGAAGAAAACTCATGTTCCAACACACAAAAAGAATCAAAATACTTAAGTGGTTTTTTTTTTAGACTATGGTTAGATTTGCCTATATCAGGAATAAATTAGGTTTATTTATTTCTCTCAATAAACTTATGTCTTTGAAATGGTTTATCACATAATTATTTCTGATAAAGAGTTGACTCAGGACTTACTAATAGTTTTGTTCATAAAAATTTTGAATATGTGTGAACATAAGTCTGTAACATAGTGTTAACAGAATGTTTAAGAAGATGCATATATTAATAAAAATATAATTCAATAAAAAAATTTCTCCCAAATCAGTAATTCATCTAAATAAGTCAGACTGAATGATCCTGTGCATACCCCCTCCAAGAAGAAAAGAAAGGTTACATTTTTAACTCTTTAATATAAAGTAGGTAAGAATGAAAAAGATACAAGACAGTGGCAAGACTTTCTGTTTCAACCCTAAAAGGTAAAGACCTGGTAGTTGTCACTTCAATTCTTACAAGAAAAACGCATAGAAAACCAACAATTTTTCTTGCATGCGTTGGAGAACTACTAGCGAAATACTAGAAATCTGGGCAGACAGGCAAATCTAGAGTCCCAGCTAAGATTTGCTTACTTGGAGGAGAAGCTGCTTGAGACATAAACTGGTAGAAACTCTTAATGGTAATTTTGACAAATAGCTGGAGGCTGAGTATGTACTAGCATGACAGTGAAAAAACTCCTGGAGCTGCAGTCTTAGGGGTTTTCAGATTTTCATGGGTTTTACTTTCAGGAACCCCACCAGATTGTCACAGTGAAAAAAAAAATAGAAAAACCTCCCCTGGCTCTGGCAATGGGAAGAGATGAATACTCCTATTGAAACAAGAAAAGCATTCTCGACAATAAAAGCCCATTCCCCAAAGGAGGACAAAACCCTTATCAGAGCCTTGTCTTACCTAGGGAAAGGCATTTCTCCCACACAGCTCCCTTGAGCTGTCCTGTCTCATGTGAAAGGTAGAACAAAAGCTAAGAATTACATTTGAAGGTCACAGGTCAACAATAAGCAAAGTAAAAGCTTCAAATTGAGGAAATTGTACCAAACTTTCATTCCGCCATAAATTCCACATAACAAATAGAGTTCTGCTATACTAACAGTGGGTTACTGCTACAAGAGTTTCAAGACACATAGCTAAAAGGGTTTTTCACATAGCTCTCTCTGAGAAAAATTACAGAAAAATTGCAAATGTATTAATTTCAGTGAAAATATATTTCAGAACCAGGAAAATCATCCTAGAGAAAAGGGGATGTTACATACAACAAAGGAGTCAATTTTCCAAGAAGGCATAACAATCCTAACCCTAGTCTGACTGATTATCTGCCTACTTGGTCTATCAATTATTGATAGAAGCATGCTGACACCTCTAACTATAATAGTGGATTTGTCTATTTTAGGTGTTCACACTGAACAACAGGGCATCAAAATATGTGAGGAACAGGCAGACAGAATTGATAGGACAAATAGACAAATCCACTATAAGAGTTAGGGATTGCAGCATGCCTCTATCAATAATTGATAGACCAGTAGGCAGATAATCAGTCAGACTAGAGTTGACGTAAACATTATCATCAACCATCTTAATCTCATTGACGTCTGTATAGTGCTCCATTCAATACCAGCAGAATTCATATTCTTCTCTACCTCATGTGGAACATTTACTAAAATAGACTGCATCTGGGTCTTAAAACACACCTTAGATAATTCAAAATAATGGAACTCCAATAATCTATGCTGTCAGACCACAGTATAAATAAACTAAAAAGAAATAACAGGAAAATAGTTTGAATGTATCCAAATATTTGGAGATTAACCACACCAGTAAGTATCACAATGGTCAAAAAAAAAATTTAGGAGAAAAATTTTAAAATAGCTTCTTTTTTTTTTTTTTTTTTTTTTTTTGAGATAGAGTCCTCTCTCGCCCCGGCTGGAGTGCAGTGGTAGGATCTCGGCTCACTGAAAACTCCACCTCCCAGGTTGAAGTAATTCTCCGGTCTCAGCCTCCCGAGAAACTGAGATCACAGGCACATATCACCACGTCAGGCTAATTTTTTTCGTATTTATTTTTAGTTGAGATGGGGTTTCACCATGTTTGCCAGGCTGGTCTCAAACTCCTGAACTCAAGTGATCTTCCTGACTTGGCCTTCCAAAGTGCTTGGATTACAGACGTAAGCCACAGTGCCCAGCCAGAAATTTAAAAATAATTTTAATAAAATTAAAATGAAAATGCTTTTATCAAAATTTGTGGAATGAAAAAAAAGTAGTGCTTACAGGAAGTTTAAAAGATTAAGTGCATATTTTAGAAATAAAAAGAAGATTTAATATTTATCTTAAACTCCCACCTTAAGAAACTAGAAAAGGAAGAATCATGCTTTATTTTATTATAAAATAAAATAAATAAGAAAAATTAGAGATGAAATTGAATGTAGGAAAAAATAGAGAAAAAAGTCAACAACAAAAAAACGGATTCTTTGAAAAGATGATTAAGATAAATAAATAAAATAATATTGACAAACTTCTTGCCAGGCTAACCATAAAAATAGAGTTGAAAAAAATGGACAATATCAGAAATGAAGGAAAGGTGGTCATTATTCGTCCCATGAACATAAAAATATAATAAAGAAATTTGGGAGGGAGAGCATCAGGATAAATAGCTAAGCCATGTGGGGCTTAAAACCTAGGTGATGGGTTGACAGGTGCAGCAGACCACCATGGCACACATTTACCTATGTAACAGACCTGCATATCCTGCACATGTACCCCAAAACTTAAAATTAAATTAAATTTTAAAAATAAAAATAAATTTTAAAAATATATAATAAAGGAATATTATTAACAACCCTATGTCCACAAAAATTCTAATTTAGATTAAGTTGACCAATTTCTTGAAAGGCACAAATCACCAAAACTCACGCAAGGAGAAACAGCTAGGCTAAATAGGCTTACACCTACTAATCAAATCAATAAGGAACAACCTTCAAAACAAAAAAGGACAACGTGAATTATTTCACTGATAAATTCTATGTAATATCAAAAAAAAAAGAAAAATAACACCAATTCTTCATCATATCTTCCAGAAAGTAGAGGCTTGGGGAGTACTTCCTAACTCATTGTATAAAGCCAACAATATCCTAATATGAAAAACAGATAAAAAGACCTACAATAAAGGAAAATTACTAGCCAATATTTCTCAAAAGCATAGATATAAAAATCCTTAGCAATATGAAATCTAGTAGTGCATTAAAAAAATTACATATCACAACCCAGTGGAATTTATTTCAGATATGCAAGGTTGGTTCAATATTCAAAAATCAGTTCATGTATCTCATCACATCAATGACCTAATAAAGAAAAATCAAGTGGTCTTATCAATAGAGACAAAAAAGGCTTTCTAAAACACATCCAATACCATTCATGAAAAAATTCTTAGCAAACAAGGCATATTAGGGAACTTTCTCAACTTGGTGAAAGGCTTCTTAATAAAACCTACAGCTAACAGCATACTTAACATTAAGACTAGATGCTTTCCACCTAAAAGCAAAAACAAAGCAAGGATGTTTTCTAATCCCGCCCCCCAACACCCACCTCATGAAGCTTCATACTAGAATTTCTACCTAGTGCAAAAGACAGGAAAAAAATATACATTATAGGAAAGGGAAAATTAGGTTCTCTTTTTTTAATAGCTAAAATTATTATCTGTATTATCCCAAGAAATTGACATTAAACAATTTTAGAAAGTAAATAAATAAAGTAGTATTGGATTATAACCCAAAGTATAAAATAAATACCTATGAATTCAAACTGATATAAGTAAATGTTTGAATAAATAGATTACCTGTGAAGAAGAATTTCAATTAATTTATCTAAATATATAGATACTGTGTCTTCAAGGAGGTGGACCATAAGTCCTCCCTTCTTAAGTGAGTTGCATATAGTGATTTTCTTCAAAGAGTAGAATACAGAAAAGGGGAAAACCAGTAACTTTACAGTGGAGAAAACTGACAAACTCTTATCTCAGCGACTGATGAAGGTTAACATCAACAGCGATATGTCCTATTGAGAATATATACTCTTGAAAATGTGATGAGAAGTGTGCTTTGCCTCTGTGGCCTTCCTCCTAACAATCCATAATGAAATTCTAATTAAAAGGCTTTCTAGAAAAATGCCTGACCAGTATTCTTCAAAACTCTCAAGGTCATTAAAAACAAAAAGCCTGAGAAACTGCCGCAGTCAAGAGGAGCCTAAGGAAATACACCATTAAATGTAATGTGATGTCTTGGATGGAGACGTGGAACAGAAAATGGACATCAGTGAAAACTAAGGAAGCTAAATCATATGTAAATCTTAGTTAGCAATGCTTTATTAATATTGGTTCCTTAATTGTAACAAAATGTACCAAACTAATATGAAGTGTTAACAATAAGAGAAGCTGAGTATGGGGTGTATGGGGTTCTCTATCCTACCATTTAAAACTAAACCCTTTTAAATATATATATATATATTTATAGTTATATATATATATGTTTATATATATATAACTATAGTTATATATACAGGTATTGATCAACTTACCACCTATGCAATTTACGACCATTCGACTTTACGACCACAATCTCTAGCCAGGACTGCTCCGCGTCTGGCAGCGCAAACTTTGCCCAGCTGAGCGTAGGACAGTGCGGACCAGCTTCCTGCAGCACTACCATCTCCGTGTGCACCATTTCAACTGTACATATAGCCTACTCAACTTATGACCAAATCGTGTTACTACCGGTCCGCGGTCCCAACTGTGGTCGTAAGTCGAGCACTAGCTGTAGTTGATTATATATATTCAACATGTATGTACATGATATATATATATATATAAATATATAAATACATAAAATATAATTATATATAAATATATATAATATGATATTTATGTAGCTATTAAATTTTTAAAAAGTTGAAAAATATTGGTCCAGAAACTATATGCTTGGTTCTTCAATCTGATGTGGAAAGTATGAGACATCCATTTTTAAATGATGGGTCCTTTATGATAGAAGGTATCTGAATAGTAATTTGAAATCCACGTCTTGCAATTTTATTTCTAAACACCTTTTAGAGTCTCTGTACTCTATTCACAGTCAATGAAAGTAAAAATAACTTTCACTAGTGTGATTCACATTTATTGGAAACTTAGTATGTGAACGATATTTTGGCAGACCCGGTGAAACTCAAGGATAATTCGGTGAGGTATTTTGTCCTCAACATATTTCTTTTTAAAAACTTAATGAAAATAGTACCTAACAAATACTTTTTTTACAAAAGTTGTAAATCAGATATTGTCCATGCCAGAGCTACTTGTGCTCATGGAAATACTGCCTCTTCATTGGAATAAACACCTTGACATTCTTAGATGTATAATGAAAATCACTGTTGGGTTTTTTGTTGTGGTTTCTTACTTGTTTGTTTTAACAAGCTAGGAAACCAAGGTGATTTACTCAAGGTCAAAGAAAAATAAGAGAAAGAACTGAATTCCCTTGCCAATGAATTTTTTTTCACTCATCCAGTCTTGTCTGGGTTATAGTTATTGCATGTTAAAACGGTTATAATGTAGTGAGGGGAAAAGCCCAGCAAGATGGAACACTGTCCAGGAAAAAAAAAAGGTATCATTTTTGAAGTTAATTCCGATATGTTATATTTCTTTTTTAAAAAGAAGGTATTCAATGTACAAGAAAATGTTAGTGACATTTTTCATTTAAAATGTGGCACTATGACAAAGTAGAGAGCTACATCTGCTGATATTTTGGAGTGAAAGAACATCAGCAACTTCTCTGGTCTTTGTAGACGTACGTCATTCAGATGTTTTAAGTAGTTCAATCACTGTGTACATTCCAGTCACACATTTCCCATTTCATTTAAGGAGAAATTAGAAAATTTGTCAATTTTATTGAAACAAAACATTTATTCTGCTTTTCCAGGGTTCTCCCTGCATGTGTGACCTTTCAAGAGAACATTGCCTCTCCATACATCTCAGCGTTCCTTTTCTGTTAATGACTCTAGCGGCATCAAAGTCCTATTAATCATTTAGTTTATCTGTGATACAGAGGAGTTTGAAAATAATTCATCTGAACATCACAAGGTAGAATTCTAAGCCAAGATCAGGAAGAATTCTGAAGCCAAAATAAAGATTTTTGATTTAGCCATAATCCCTGCGATAGAAAAACTTGGGTGAACACATCTTAAGGGAAGGGTGTATGGGTCATTTTGGAGCATTTCTCAAGGTCAACAGAATGGAATATGAACTGTGAAGGTTGTTATCGTCCCTCTGTTTTCAGTCTTAGTTGATCTTTGATGCTCTTACAATCTCATAACAGTGTCTATGTTACATGGTTAGCATGAATGCCGTCTGAAACCATTCTACTCATTTAACTTGATGTGAAGCCTTTATTAAGGTGCCACATACACACAGTTTAAGGAGACTGAGAGGTATAAGTACCTTGTAGGAAATGAGCTGTATACGCCATCCTTATTAGTTAAATATTCAGTTGAACAATTGTGCTGATCAGTTGCTCACTGTGTTTATCACTGTGATTTCTGCCACCTTGTACCTCGGTGTCCAGAAAAATATCTTCCTTTAGTTCTACTCACCTTTAAATGATCCTTTTTGAGCCTCTATTTTCTTATCTACAAAACAAGTTTAACACCAAGGACCTATATCATAGGGCTGCTGTGATATTAAGTAACTAAACATCCCACACTCTTTTAACAGTGCCTGACACGAAAAAGCACACAATAATTGTGAACAATTACGACTATCATTAGGTACAACAAATTTTTATTGAGAACAAGATGAATCAATATGTTATACAATTCTATTTAATGACAAAATATGTGGCAAGTAAAGGAAAATTGTTTTTAAAAAAAGTTTAGAAGAAAATATTTAAAATTGTCAGAAACCTAATTTCACATAAAATATAACAAGCATATTCCTGTGTTGCTAAGATTCACACCTGGCTTCATACTTTCAGCATGAGGAGAAAAATAACAAAATTGTGCTTGAAGGTGTTCTTTGAAATTCAAAGAACGAAACTTGTCATAAATTAATTCCAGCATTTCAGATTAGAAAAAATTTTATATAATCACAACTTTGCATCTTTTCATTATTAATAAGATCAGTGGACTTTCTCGAGCTATATTGTATTCAGCTTGATCTTTCTGTCTTCTGTGGCACATGCCTCTCTGTATTTTGATTGAGTGGCCTTTCGGAAACGATTTGTAATTTTCCTAAATTAATACCTTCATGAAAACAAGTGACACAGTGATTCTTTGAAAATTCTGAGGGCACAAATGGTTTTTCCTTTAATCTTTTATTTTCAATCACTGAGTGATCAAAGATATTTTATTTAAAATGGACCATTTAACACATTAAACGATCAGGTACAATTTATATTGTCCGCTGCAAAGACCTACGTTCATATGTAAAAGTTGAATAAGTGTATCAATGATTATAATATGAAACTTCTACAGTATAGTTTCTCATAGTTACTTCTACAGCTGCATGAAATTTTCTTTCACTCCTTTTAAAAAATACAAATATGTCCAAATACTATCAAAAGAAAACATACAAATGAAAAGGAAATTAATATTGAAAGTGAGATCTTTTAGCTTTTTTAAGTGTCTTTCCTATTTCTGAACAAAATTATGCTGCTTCCTCAACATTTTTCATTCCCAGTGTTTCTCCATTTTTTTCCTCTGTTCATTTACATTTTCCTTTTCTTAGTCTTCCTACACCCTATTCCAAACCTCAGAGCTGCCGATGGAAGAAGTCAAGGGATGGAGTGAGTCTAGTCAAAACCACTGAGGATGACTTCACTTGAAGTTGGAGAAGGGTAGGTAGTTTCAACTGCCTTGTAAATGACAGAAATGAGGTATTAGCTGTTATTTCTTAATGAGGACAAATAAATAAATATATATATATGTTTTATATATACACACACATATATGTTTGTCCTATATATACATATGATATACATACACATACACACACACACACAGAATATGTACCTTTACTTTCATCTTGCATTGGCTTTCATTTTAAATAAACCACTCAGTGATGGCTTGCAGCTTTTATCTTGTTTCCCTTCAATATTTTCTATTTGAAATGTAAATAATAATAATAATAAGTAAAACCTATCAATGCCAGTCATGGGAGAAGGACCAAAATTTGAGCAGCATGTTATAATGTTCTAAGAGCTCCTAAGAGATGCTATTCTAAGAGTAAATAACTCCAGGTCAAGAGCCAGTGTCAGTGATAAACAAGAAAGCAGTATGTTGTATGCTAAGCCTTATTTAACATTGTTCATCTTGAAGGTTATGCAATAGATATTTATATTCTTGTTTTGAGGCTGCTTCCAACACAATAAAATCTAGACTTTGCAAGCCACCCTATTCTTTCATTCTTTTGTGTGTGTGTGTGTGTGTGTGTGTGTGTGTGTGTGTGTGTAGTCCAATGCCAAAATGGCCTCGGCTGTTAGAAAAGCAACAAGGATTGGAATGTTCTAGTATTTCTTCATTCTTTAAGTCTGGTCATACTCAGATTTCTTTCCCAGTAGGTTTTATTTATCTTGGTACATATTCTAATGCTTTTATGTGTTTTCTCGTAGATCACATGTGTAGCTAAGGATACGCTAAATGGATATTGAATACGATCTGTAAAATATATTAAGACATATTTGCTAGCTTGAGAGAATAGACACTACAGGTACATCCAAAAAAAAAGAGGCCCTCAGTTGTGAACATCAACTCCTCCACTGAAGCAATGTAACTCTGGAGAGAAAAGAACATTTTAAAATATCCATCTTTATTTTGTATTAAAATAATAATTCTTATGCATTTCCTGTGAGCTGCTGCATACTTCAATACTTCTTGGGCACATTGGTAGAAAATATTTCTACTAAAAACATATACTCTCTCAGAAAACTTACTGTTAAGTTGCAATGAATACATTAATGAGATCTCATTTTGTGTCCAGCAACAGGTCCTTATGATTATACTGTAATGCACACATATCAGAAAAAGAAAAATATTGACTAACATTAGGTAGAAAACATAGCCTGGTGAAATTGCTTTGGAGTCATGTATTTTTTGTTAGGTCATACTCAACTTGAAAGGAATTCGTCTATTGTAGGTGCTTAGTAAATATTTTTGGATAAAGCAATCTATAGGCCTACTTTGGAGATATTGCATGTTCAGTGTCAAGCCACCAGAAAAAAAGTGAATATGGTAACAAAGTTAGTAGACTGCATTTTTTTTGTTTTCCAGTACATATAAAAGTTATATTTATACTATACTGTAGTTTATTGTGTGCTATGGCATTGTGTCTAAAAATATATATGTACATATCGTAATTAAAATACATGATTGCTTAAAAATGCTAAAGATCACCTGAGTCTTCAGGGACTCATAATCTTTTTGCTGGTGGAGCATCTTGCCTCCAAGCTAATGGCTGTTGACTGATCAGGGTAGTGGTTGTTAAAGCTTGGAGTGGCTGTGGCAATTTCACAAAAAAGACAACAATGAAATTTGCCTCATTAATTGACTCTTCCTTTTACGAAATATTTATCTGTAACATGTGAAACCACTTGATAGCATTTTTCCCACATTGGAACATCTTTCGGAGTTGGATTCAATCCTCTCAAACCTTCCACAGTTGAAGCAACTAAATTTATAAAATATTCCAAATCCCATGTTGTCATTTCAACAATGTTCACAGATTCCTTCTCAAGAAACCACTTTCGTTGTTCATCCATAAAAGGCAACTCCTCATGCACCAACTTTGACCATGATATTACAACAATTCAGTCCCCTCTTCAGGCTCCACTTCTAATTCTAGTTCACTTTTTTTTTTTTTTTTTTTTTTTTTTTACCACAACTGCCATTACTTTTCTCCACTAAACTCTTGAAATCCTCAAAGTCATCAATAGGGATTGTAATAAACTTCTTTCAAATTCCCATTAATGTTGATATTTTCACTTCCTTCCACGAATTACCAATGTTCTTAATGGCCTCTACAATGGTGATTCATTTCCAGGAGGTTTTCAATTTACTTTGACCAGATCCATCAGAGAAATCACTCTCCACAGCAGTTATAACTCTTATGAAATATATTTCTTAAGTAATAATAGCTGAAAGTTACTCCTTGATTCATGAGTTGAAGGATGGATATTGTGTTAGAAAAAAATATGAAAAAAAATATTAATCCCCTTGCGCATCTTCATCACAGCTCTTAGAGGACCAGCTGCATTGTCAATGAGCTTTAATACTTTGAAAGAATCTTTTCTTCCTGAGCAGATCTCAAGAGTGGGCTTAAAATATTTAGTGAACCATGCTGTACACAAATGTCCTGTCATGATGTTCAGTCTTTGTTTTCCCATTTATAGAACACAGACAAAGTAGATTGCGCATAATTCTTTTTTTTTTTTTTTCTCTTAAAGACAGGGTTTCACTATGTTGGTCAGGCTGGTCTTGAACTCCCGACCTCAGATGATCTACCCGCCTTGGCCTCCAAAGTGCTTGGATTACAGGCGTGAGCCAACACACCCGGCCCTATAGCACATAATTCTTAAAGGCCCTAAGATTTTTGGAATGGTAAATGAGATTGCCTTCAACCTGAAGTCACCAGCTGCATTAGCTCCTAATAAGAGAATCCACCTGTTCTTTGAAGTTTTGAAGCCAGGCTCTCTAGCGATGAAAGTCCTAGATAGCATCTTCTTCTAATAGAAAGTTGTTTCATCTGCATTGAATATATGTTGTTTAGCATAGCCACCTTCATCAGTTATCTGAGCTAGATCTTCTGGATAACTTGCTGTCACTTCTATATTAGCACTTGCTGCCTCACTTTGCACAGTTATGTTATGGAGATGGCTTCTTTCCTTGAACTGACTTCTGTTACCTTAAAATTTTTCTTCTGCAGCTTCCTTGCCTCTCTCAGACTTTACAGAATTAAAGAGAGTTAGAGTCTTTCTCTGGATTATGCCTTGTCGTAAGGGGATTTTATAGTTGGTTTGGTCTTCTATTAAGACCATTAAAACATTCTCCATATAACCAATAAGGTTGTTTCACATTCTTACCATTCATGTGTTCACTGGAGTAGTACTTTTAATTTCCTTCAAGAATTTTTATTGACATTAACAACTTGGTTTACTGGCGCAAAGGCCTAGCTTCTGGCCTATCTTGGTTTTTACATGCCTTCCTCATTATACTTAATCATGTCTAGCTTTTGTTTTAAAGTAAGAAATGTCGGATTCTTCCTTTTACTTGAAAACTTAGAGGCCATCACAGGATTATTAATTTGCCTGATTTCAATATCCTTATGTCTGATGGAAAGGGAGGCTTGAGAAGAGGGAGAGAGATGACAGAATGACCTGTTGATGTGGCAGGCAGAACACACACAACATTTATCAATTAAGTTTGTTGTCTTATATGAGTGCTGCACCTGGTGCCCTGATGCAATTGCAATAGTAACACCATAGATCACTGATTACAAATCACCACAACAGATATTACGCTAACAGAAAAGTTTAAAATATTGTGAGAATTGCAAACATGTGACTCAAAAACTCAAAGTCACCACATGCTATTGGAAAAATGGTGCCTATGACTTTTTGGAGGCAGGGTTGCCACAAACCTTTAATGTGTAAAAAACACAGTATCTGCAAAGCACAATAAAGTGAAGCACAATAAAATGAGGTATGTCATTACTTTTATCAAAAAGGCAAGTGGTATGACACCTCTCCCATGACCAAGAATCCACTTGGGAGAGATAGAGTCAGAGTCAGGTCATATAGAAGAAAGAAGACTGTTAGGTGAATAATAAAGGCAGACATTTACAGAATGTATATAAGAATAAAATGAACTCCTTCAGTCTTGAGAAAGTTTAAATAGGGAATAATAGAGTTCCATGCATAGAATATATGGAGATCAAGTCCAAACATGGACTATCTGCAGAAAGTGAACCTGAGGATACTATGTCCTACTAGTCCTCTGGTGACAGGTGCAGGATCCCACATAATTGTCATAAAAGCCCCAATATCAGAGAATGACCATAATAGTAATTATAATAAATAAATCATGGAAATGAGAGTCCTGCTGGATTTGTTGGCAATCCCATAGACTTAATAATCTTTCAATCAGTCAAAATTTAAAGATTTTTGTTTAAGTAATTCACAACATGGGGAGAAATGCCAGATATAGGTGACGGGGGGATGGAGGCAGCAAAACACACTGCCATGTATGTACCTATGGGACAATTCTGCATGATATGTACATGTACCCCAGAACCTAAAGTACAATAAAAAAAACATAAAAGGAGAAAAAATAGTAAAGACAAGAAAACCTATATTTATACAGAAAAATAAAAATTGCTGTTGCAAAGTCACCAGCCATTATCTCAGTGAATTAATGCAGAAATAAGAATAGAAAGAATCCAGATCACTTTGAGGTGTTTTATATCATCCCACACTGCTATTTAGTTATTCCCTTGTATCATTCCACAGTCTTGCTATTAAAAATACTTCAGTAGCAAATTCAATACATATAGATTATTATTAAACCTTTTTTTTTTTTATCCATTTAGTTACAGTAAAGTTTTGATACTATGGCCATTCTGATTCAGATTAAGAACAGGATGTGAATTTTGAGGATATGCCCTCATTTTAATGATACAATTTTCATTAAACTCACATTGATTATTAGCATTTACAAATAGGATTCATTCAATCATTTACTACATATAATAAATGTTTTATTTTCTAATGCATTTAAACCAATACATAAATGCCAGCAGGAAATCCCAATCACAGTGAATTAAGATTGTGCATTAATCTTAGTTAACTTGCCTTTACATAGTGTACTGGACATGATCATTTGGCAAAATAAAAACAAATGCTTACATTTGATCTGTGACTTGTGTTTTATAAAAATATAACAATTAGAGGTGTAATTATGCAATTTTTCAGCTGCTTTCACCTAGCCAGTTGTCTAGATATTATGTTAAACTCATTTTTCTCCATACTGGAGTTTTTATCCATATTATTTTTATTAATTGTACAAAAAAGTAAACCTTGCTTTCAGTTTCATACATTTTGTGTTAGACACTTACTGTTTTAAACAACGTATGTACCCAATTGTAGATACACTATGTCATTCTTATTTACTGTTATCAGTTCTACTATTTTCTCATACAAGAGAACAAAGAAAAAGTACAATAATTATTTGGCACCTACTAAACAGTGTTAGACTGGACCACATGAATATTTGTCTTACAGATGATGTGAATGATTATATGTTCTCCAGTTTTAAGGTTCACATCATTAGTGATTTTTAAAGTTTATCCAAAATGTTATTTCATGTTAGTTTGGATTAATGTCTCTTTACCAATACCCTTACTTGCTATGTAGAATTCTGCTTCTTTTTCTCCCAGATTCTCTGAAGCAGCAGAATTGGCTGTTGAGAAGATTTAACATACGTTCATGGTAGCCGAGCAATATCTTCCCTTTGGATGCTCATTTGACACAAGAAAAAAAAAATCATTGGAGCAAAATTGTCAGTGTCCTGAACTCCTGGCTTTTCTTCAATTTCTTCTTTGCAATATTCAAAGTGACTTGGAGGAGATATATTTTTACTCTGATGCTCTCCTCCTGTAAGCAAACTCAATCAACTTCAGAATCAAGGCTACTGTTTTCTTGGCTTCTTTATGTGTATGTTATAGTGTTTATCCAAACATACCTATTTAGTCTCTGCAATATTTTCATATAAATCAATATGTCACAGAAAGACATATAAAGGAATATATTTTCAGGGATGTGTTCTGAGATTTCCAATAAGATGTTTCATTCATATACAAATATTAAAAATTAGATGTAGAGGGACTTCTAGTTTGCAGGCCTATATGTAAAAAGTTTGAAAGTTATCACTCCTAACATCACAACTAGAAAAACAGAACAAAGTGACCTAAGATCTTAGAGCTATCAAAAAATAGAATTTGCAGGGCAAACTACACCCCTGAAGACTGGAATAAGAGAGAGAGAGAGAGAGAGGATAGAAAGAGAGGCCATTATCTTAAGCAGGACCAGAAAACCACATACCACATGTTCTCATAAGTGGAAACTAAGCTTTGGGTGCATATGGCTACAAAGAAGGGAACTACAGACACCAGGGCATACCTTAGGTTGGAGAGTGGGAAGAGACTAAGGATTGAAAAACTACCTATCAGGTACTATGTTTATTACTTGATTGATGAAATAATGTGGACACTAAACCACTTTGACATATAATTTACCTATATAGCAAACCTGCACATGTACCCCAATCCTAAAAGGTTTAAAAAAAAAAAAGAAGGAAAAAGTCACCAATTAGAATTCTCTGATCAGAAAACCTATTCTTTAAATACAAAGTGAAGCCGATGTGACAGCACATGCCTGTAATTCCAGGTCCTCAGGAGGCTGAGTTGGGAGGATTGCTTGAGCTCAGGAGTCCAAGGCTGCAGCGAGTTATGATCATGTCACTGATCTCCAGCCTGTGCCACAGAGCAAGATCTCATCTTTAAAACAAGATGAATGGGATATAAAGATTTCTCAGACAAAGAAGCATTGTTGGCATTTGCCAGCAGTAGGCCTGACTTGCAATAAATATTACATGAGTTTTCCAAAAAAATAAAAAACAAAAATGATATAGATCAGAAACTCAGACCTACAAAAAAAAAAGGAAAAATGTTAGAGATGAAATAAATGAAAGTAAAATAAAATATTTTAATTTTTAATATCTCCCTATTCTTAGTTATCTAAAGGGTAACAGTATATTCTAAATAATAAAAAAAATGTATTGGATTACTATAGCTTATGAAAAACAAAATGCAAGATATGAATGTTACAAGAAATGGGTGAGTAGCATTGGTAATATTTGATTATAAATTACCTATACTACTCATGATGCATAATAGTTTTATTTAAAAATGAATATACATTAGTATTAAGTGCATTCTATAGATTCTTAGGATACCATTAAAATTTTAAAAAATAAGCAGATTTTATATGCTAAGGGAGGAGAAAAAATAAAATCATATAAAATACTCAAAACCAGAAAGGCAAAAAAAAAGAGTGGATAACAAACAAATAAAAGAAGAAACAAAGGTCCATGAATATAAAGCACTTACAAATATGGTAGAGGTTAATTTAATTACATCAATTATCAGTTTAAATGGGAATGGTCTAAATATACCAATTAGAATACAGTAATTGTCATAGTGAATTAAAACGAAAACAAATGATAAAAGTAAGATATATTGCCTATGGAAAACCCACTTTATAAATAAAAAGACAGATTAAAGATAAGGATGGAAAAAGATATGCTAGCAAGAGCAAAAGAAAATTGAATAGCTATATTACTTACAGACAATGCAAACTTTAGAACAGGTAAGATTACCTGGGCTAGAGAGGGGCATTACATAATAAAATACTGTTCCAAACTCTAAGAAGACATAACAATTTTTAATGTGTATGCACCTAACAACAGAGCATCAAAATATACAAGGCAAAAACTGATAGAATTGTAAGGGGAAATAGACAAATCCACTATTACAGCTGGAGACCTCGACACCCCTTTATCAGTAATTGACAGATCCAGAAAATCAGTAAGAATATAGTTGAACTGAAAAGCACAATCAATGAACACTATCTAAGATCTGTAATATCCAGCCACAGTAGAAGAAACATTTTTCTCAAGCTCACATGGAACATTCACCATGATAGACCAGAGTCTGGCTGTAAAACAAACCTTAAATCATTTAAATAATATAAATTATCCAACATATGTTCTCAGAACACAATGGAATTAAACTCAGAACAATAAGATAAAGATAGTTGCAAAATTACAAAATATTTGAAGAGTACACAACATACCTCTAAATAACACATAGATAAAAGAAGAATTTTCAAGATAAATTTAAAAACAATTTGGATTAAATTAGAATAAAAATGCAACTTACCAAAATGAGTGGGATGCATTAAAAGCAGTACTTACAGGAAGTTTATAGCGTCAAATACATATATTAGAAAAGAAGAAAGATCTAAAATCAGTAATCTCAGATTTCATCTCAGGAAATTAAAAAAGAAGAGCAAATTAAATCTAAAATATACAGAATAAAATAAATAATAAAAATAAGAGTAGTAATCAGTAAAATTGAAAATAGAAAATCAGTATGGAAAAATTAATCAAATCAGGAGCTGGTTCTTTCTCAGCTTGATAAGGAGTAAAAAGAGAAAATCTATAGCTAATATCACATTTGATAGTAAGAATCAGATGCTTTCCTCTTAAGATTGGGAACAAGACAAGTTTGTCACTGCTTTTGTTCAACACTGTACTGGAAGTCTTAGCTAATGCAATACGACAAGGAAAGAGCACAATGAGTCAAGATTGTGCCACTGCCCTCCAGCCTGTACGACAGAGTGAGCTTCTGCACCAAAAATAAAAAATAAAACAATGTAAGTAGAAATGGGGAAAAGGCAATATATCAGGATACAAGCCTAACATGTAAAAGTCAATTGCTTTCCTGTTCGTTTCATAACAACAGGGAACCATTAGAATTTGAAATGTAAAACATATCATTTGCAAAGCACCAAAAAGATGGAAATACTTAGGTACAAATCTAATAAAGTAAGCATAACTTCTCTATGAGGAAAACTACAAAACTGATGAAAGAAATTAAATATCTAAATACGTGGAGAGATATTCCATATTCTTGGATAAGAGGACAAATATTGTTAAGTTGCCAGTTTTTATTAATTTGATGTATCAATTCAACACAGTCCAACCGATTGTAAACTGTACGTGAAAAGGCAAAAGACCCAGAATAGTTAATAAAATAATGAAAAAAATTGAAGCATTGATACTCTGTCTTCAAGAAAAATGCCAAAAATTCAGCTTACACAGAAACTTTATACCTGTCAAAAGAATTAATTCAGAATGGATCATAGACTTAAATATAAAATGCAAAATTATGCAATTTCCAGAAGCTAATATAGAAGAAAACTTTGGTTACCTTGGGTTTGCTGATGACTTTTTAGTTGCTTTTAAAAAGCAGCTCAAAAGGAAATAAAAAGATGAGCCACAGACTGGGAGAAAATATTTGCAAAAGGCATATCTGACAAAGAACTTTTCTGAAAAATATACAAGAACTCACAAAACTCAATAATAAGAAAACAAAAAACCCAGTTTAGAAGTAGGGAAAAGATCTGGACAGACATCTATCTCATCAAGGATGTGTAGATGGCAAATAAGTATATAAAAGGGTGCTCAATCCTCATTAGGGAAGTGCAAATTAAAACAATGATGAGCTATCACTACTTATGCATTATAAAGCTGAAATCTAAAGCAGGCACAATACCAAATGTTAGCAAGGAGGTAGAGCAATAGGAGCTCTCATTCATTGCTGATAGGAATGCACACTGGTGCAGTCATCGTGGAAGAGGGTTTAGCAGTTCTTTATAAAGCTAATATAGCCTCATCATAACAACCAGCCACCACAACCCTGGATATTTATCCAAATGAGTTGAAAATTTGTGTCCACACACAATCCTGCACATGACTATTTATAACAGCGGTATTCAGAAATGCCAAAAATAGGAAGCAACCAATATGTCCTTCAATAGGTGAATGGGCAAATAAACTGCGATACATCCAGACAATGGGATATCACTAAGTAGTAAAAATAAATGAAATATCAAGCCACACAAAGACCCAGAGAAAACTGAAATACAAGTTGCTAAAGATGCCGGTCAATATGATTCCAACTATGTGACTTTCTGAAAAAGGCAATAAGTAGTCACAATAAAAAGATCAGTGGTTGCAAGGAGTATGTGGGGAGGGAAGGGGGAAAGAATGAATAGGTAGAGTACAGGGGAATTTTAGGATGCTGAAACTATTCTGCATGGCATTAATGATAGGCACATAACATAATACATTTGTGAAAATCCAGAGTAGAACATAACACATAGAGTGAACCCTAATATAAACTATGTTCTGTAGTTAATAATAATGTGTCAATATTGGCTCAGTAGTTGTGACAAATGTACTACATGTGAATAATAGAGGAATTATTAGATGTGAATGATCGAGGAACTGTGTGCGTGGTAGAGGGGGTATATGAGAATTCTCTGTACTTTCTACTCAATTTTTTGTAACCCTAAAACTACTCTAAAAACTAAACTCTATTAATGTAAACAAAATTAAGATGTGAAGTTTTCATAATCTATAATTCTGAAATTCTTCATCTACAGAACTTACGTTTTGTTTTATTATCAAGGTTTTATTGATTTGGAATGGGCAGCATCTTTATTAACATTCTTAATCCAACATGCCAGACAGTCACCAGTTCTGTAGATTTTCTACTGGGTTGTCATATGCAAATATAGACTATCTCCTAGACTCTTTGCTGCTATTGCGCCTGAATTCATTTTTAAGGCTTAAAAACCAATTCACCTTCCATAATGTTCATATATATGTCACTAGTTCTTTGCACTACATAAATTGATCCTGGAACATCTGTGAGAAGCCTTAAATACCTCTCATGCCCTCATGGGAGTAAATATGACTCATATATAAACAGACACTGTTTTTAATATCTAAAATCCCTATCAATTTCATGACAACTATAAATAACCATTAATTTACAACCCTAAAACTAGTTTCTTCGATTATGCTTCATATAATTATATATATTTTAAATGCAAATATTTGTTTATAAATATTATTCAAAGAACTAATAAGCTCTTTTAAATACCAAAATATCTCACTTTCTCTAATTATGATAATTTTATAGCTGGATAAATAGCATGTCAGACTGTTTGCTCCTCCTTTATCCATTGTGGTGCACTCAGATGGGAAATCTAAAAAATAAAGTCTGTGGCAGATTTTCCAACTGCTTCTGGGTTTGAACATCAAATGCTAAGAAAATGTGTGCTTTCTATGGAGTTGCCATACATAAAATCACTGCAAATATAAGAACCATTATGCTACATTTCTACATAGCAAGAGAAATTTATGATGGTTTGTCGAACATGTATTATTTTTCCTAATTTAGTGTCTGTTTCATCCAGCCTGTTTAACATAAAACAGATTTTAGTGCAGAACCCAGTAACTTCAGATCTTTAAAAAGAAATCATTTTTATTTTTTAATTTCTTATATTTTAAATTATAGAGCTCGAATCTATTATGCTAAATAGACAAATCCAAACAACGAAAGAAATGCACTGTATTATTTTATTCATCTGAAATTCTCAAAAAGTCAAATCTATAAAGCCAAAAATATGATCAGTTAAGGAAACGGTTATGGAGGAGAAGGAATTAGTTGCAAAAAGTCATGAAATAACTTTGTGATGTGAAAGAATTCAGCTATTCTATTTTTTTTTCATCATGGTTATTGTTATATGATCATATGCATTTATCAAACTATGTGGAAATTTACCCCCAAATATTAATTTTATTGTATGTCAAGTGTGCTTTAATGACCCTGACTTAACAAGAAAGGAAAATTATTAAAACCTCAGGAAACAACATGCTGGTGAGGCTGTGGAGAAATAGGGTGAGAGTGTAAATTAGTTCAACCATTGTGGAAGACAGTGTGGCAATTCCTCAAGGATCTAGAACCAGAAATATCATTTGACCAAGCAACCCCACTACTGGGTATATACCTAAAGGATTACAAATCATTCTACTATAAAGACACATGCACATGTATGTTTATTACAGCACTATTACAATAGCAAAGACTTGGAACCAACTCTAATACCTATCAGTGATAGGCTGGATAAAGAAAATGTGCCACATATATACCATGGAATACTACGCAGCCAGTAAAAAGGATTAGTTCATGTCCTTGGCAGGGACACGAATGAAGCTGGAAGCCATCATTCTCAGCATACTAACACAGAGCAGAAAACAAACAACACATGTTCTCACTCATAAGTAGGAGTTTAACAATGAGAATGTGTGGACAATGAGAACAGGAAGGGGAATATCATACACCAGGGCCTGTTGAGGGGTGGGGGCTAGGGGAGGGAGAGCATTAGGACAAATACCTAATGAATTCAGGGCTTAAAACCTAGATGACAGGTTGATGGGTGTAGCAAACCACAATGGCACATGTATACCTGTGTAACAAGCCTGCACGTTCAACACATGTATCCCAGAACTTAAAGTAAAACAAAATAAAAATTTTTAAAAAAGAAGAGAAAAAAGGAAACTAGAGAAAGACAACTAGTGTTCTTATTAAACCATTTTAATTACAGAAAGGTGAAGAATCATTTGCTCAAGATGTATTCCACAAGCTCATTTCTATGTATTGGTCCAATTTTATTCATTAAGTTGTCTTCTCTAACTTAAAACTTCCATTTAAATGCTATAAAGATTTTTATTCATTGAAAGCACATGCAGAAGACAGAATTTGTGTACAATTATCTAAGAATGATAATTTTTGAATGTGTTACATTTATACTACAACTGACATAATTTTTAAATTAAAATTTAAAAGCCCTGTGAGTGTCAACACTTAATAGAAAATATTCCTACGTAGTAACTTTGAGTGAGGAGCACAAACATTGTAAATTGTAGAGTGCTAAGGCTGTGCTGCCTCTCCTCTGTAGGAACTCAATTCTAGCAGCAGAAACAGAAATAGAGTCAAATAACTTGCTTAATAGTGACAACTCACATGGTCAGACAGAGCAACAAAGTTATTGGGTAGTTTGCAGAGGGAGCAATGTGCACTATTCACACTGAATTTCAAACATCAGACGAAACACTTTTACCTACCATGGAAGGCCATCTTCCTTCATTGTCCCACTGCATTCCATTGGTTGTGACAGATTCCCACATATCCACTCCTAATATGTCACCTCTTCCTTCTAATAACCTAAGTTAGAAATAGGCAAAATCTATTTCTGAAATTTAGCTCCCTTGCCAGAAAGGGAAAGGAGCTTCATTACACTAACCCAAGCAACCACAGACAGTCTTGCAACATTTTATTCTAAGTTATCTTCTTTTTTTTTTTTTTTTTTTTTTTTTTAAATCCAGGACGGCTTTTATTGATGCACCCATGATGAGCCACACACAATTTGGAACGGATGATTATGTTAACACAGCAATCATCACCAAAGCAAATTAAAATACAAAGGTTATCTGCAGCAGCTTTGCAGTGACATGATGCCTTCATAAATAAAGGAAACTGGCTGCCCAGCACGGCTGCTCACTTCAGGGTCTTCACAAAATCTTCCCCCTTCTTGATGGAGGCCTTCAGCTCGGGGATGGCCTCGGCGATCATCTTCTCCTCAAAAGAAGAGACTTTGCCGATGCCCAGGTTCTTCTCAATGCCCTGTTTCCCCAGCAGCAGCGGTGTGGAGAAGTAGGCACATTCCGTTTCCTGTGACCAATAGCATTTGCCATATTTTAAATTGTTGATTTTATCGATTATGTTTTCCATGTATCCCCGATTAAACTGAAGTTCCTTGAAGGACCAGCCTCTTCCAGTCTGGCTGAGGTTGGGATCTGGAAGAGCGGATACAGTCCATTGCAGGTTGACTGCGCTGGAGCTTTAATTCCAAGTCTTTATTTTGTCTGTAAGTTCATTAGCAATTCAACTCAACAAGTACGAATTACCTCAAAACACATTTCCGCCCCAATGTAAGACAGAAAACGACACAATTGAGAATATGTTGGAAATAATATAGTTGCATTATTTATCAAGAATACTATGAATTCTACAAACAATATAGGGAACTAGAAGCTGCAGTTCACAAAAATTTGACAGTGCATCACTCAGGGCTGTGTTTTAAAAGATAGTACTTCCACATTTATAGGACAATTGGGCGTATTTTAGCTATAAGATGATTATATCTGTACCTCAATACCTAGTTTATTTTAGTTTATTAGAGCCACAAAATTCTATTTGATTTGATGTTGGGATATCTTACAGGTATTTTTATCTGGATTTGACAGATTGAATGAATTTAAACATTGCCAATCTATGATTCTGTGAAGACCAAAATTTGATATCAAAAAATATTTCATGATTATAGTTAAAGAAACCACAATAGTAAAAAAGATTGATTGTACTGACAATTTTTAAAATGATGACTCACCTATGATCAAATAGTGTCAATGTTTTTCATGATTATATGGTCACAGAGAGTTTTCTCATAAAAGTTATAATGTAAATGCTATCTTATTTTAGTTACCAATTAGAGGACGGTATTATGTTTGCACATTAAAATGTTGTTTTGCGATAATAGATAATTTTGCTGAATTTAAAAGTTGATATTTTCCTTTCGGCTACCAGCATTCTTCCCATTGAAAATTCTGTTCATATTTAAGGCCATTGTATTATTTTCTCCCTACATCTTTTGGTACTGCTGCATTCTTGCCCTGACTCTGTGTCAGTGTCTGGTAAAGGTTTGGACAATCCACACAGTGAGAAATAAACACTTTTTTAAATCAATAGGATCTTTATTACTTTGTACAAGTAAGGAGAGCTTTTTCTCCAAAGCACATGCAGAAATGAACTGGCACAAATGAACTCTTGATGGAATCCAAACACAATTGCATACATGGGTATACAAACTTGAAATACAAATATGTCTCAAAACAATACTTAAATTTAGCATGTGCATATGCCACAGTAAAGCATTTTTTCAAATAAGGCTAACTCTGATAAGATACAGTGCCTAACATAGTAGTTCTCAGTACATTGTTGACTGTTGATGTTTTGGCCCCTAATTTACAGTACATAAGTGGTTAGACGTGACTTTTAATATGCAGGGATTATGGAGATTATAATACCTGTACATGGGACTTAAACATACTGGAGGCCACCTAAGAGAGCATGGGACCTAGGACAGTAACTACACAAATGCATATTGAGCATTCCAAGGTGTCCCAGACATAGCTATAAACAAAAGACAAAAATCTTCACCCTCATGGAATGAACATTCTGGTAGGTGAAGATCCATCTTGAAGAACGTAAAATATGAGATGGTGATCAGTGTTATGATTAAAATAAAAAAGTAATGTAGGGAACAAGATGGAGACAAGGCTGCCGTCATGTTAGTGGGGCTGGTAGGGAGGCTGGCACCTGGGTGGCTTTAACGAGGTGGGTGCATGAGTATCATGACCTGACCTGATGCTGTATGGGAGGTGTGGAAGGAAGAATAATGGTCCCCAAAGAGCTCGACCTTCTAAAACCAAGACCTGTGGTTACATCAGTTTGTACATAATGGGAAACTAAAGTTGCAGGTGGAATTAAGGCTGTTACTAAACTGACCTTGAGGAAATTATCCCTGGATAATCTGAGTGGGCCCCTTGTCATCCAGCGGTACTTATACATGGAGGAGGGAGGCAGAGAATCAATCAGAGAGAGATATGAAGATGTACACTGAGGAGGTAGGGACCATGAGCCTAAGGAATGTGAGAAAGCTGAAAAGCGAAAGGAAATGCATCCTGCCTTCAGATTTTCCAGTAGTAACACAGCTCTACATACACCTTGATTTTAGCCCAGTGAGATACATTTCGGTCTTCTGACCTCTAAAACTGGAAGAGGATAAATTTGTGTTGTTCTCACCCACTAAGTTTGATGTAATTTTTATAGCAGCAATAAAATAATAATAATACATGAGACATATAAACAAGCTTGGCTTAGGAAAGTTTCAGGGAGAGGTGTCGAAAGGCCTGAAAAAGTCATGAATGGGTTTCCCACTCCCCTTCCATGCCAGTGTCTTTGTGAGGTGTGCAGGGCTTCTTGGGTCCCATATCTCTGACCTGGTTTCCCCCTTGTCTTCAATCATCAGCTGCCTTTGGCAGTTTTACGTAATTTAAGAAGTCTCTTTCAATGAAATCTTACAGACACATTCTTCTCGTGATCCTGTTTGTATGAAATGTGTATGTATGTGTGCCTGCCTGTGTAAACTCGAGGGAAAGAAAATCTGGATAATATATGCTTCATATGAAAAGGACTTGGAGCCAGGAGTGGTGGCTTATGCCTGTAATCCTAACACTTTGGGAGGCCAAGGCTGGTGGATCAAGAGGTCAGGAGTTCAAGACCAGCCTGGCCAACATGGTGAAACCTTGTTTCCACTAAAAATACAAAAATTAGCCAGGCATCACGGCAGGTGCTTGTATTCCCAGCTACTCGGGAGGCTGAGGCAGAAGAATCGCTTAAACCCAGGAGGTGGAGACTGCAGTGAGCCCAAATTGCACCACCGCACTCCAGCCTGGGCAACAGAGCGAAACTTTGTCTCAAAAAAAAAAAAAAAAAACAAAAAACAAAAAACAAACAAAACAACAACAACAACAAAAAAAAACCCTTGGAATTGGATGAGCAAAAGGGAACTTCCATTTTCTACTTTCAATACTTTTCCTGGAAAGTTGGTCAATTCTCAAATATTTTGCACACACATGTTTTTAAATAAAGAAAAAAATAAATACACAAACATTGAGAACTACATACAGATGCCAATTTTATATGGTGTTTCTGTATATATTAAAGACATTTTGCAACCCTTACTGCAACCTGAAATGCTGGTATTTTCCTACATGGCCCATGCTTGGCAAGACATATGTGACCAGGTGGATTGTTTTGCCTAAGGGAAGTCAGAGTAAGTTTATTTTCTTTTCTCCTGCTCCATCATAAACAAACATAAGGAGAAATCAGCAGTTACACTAACCCCCAAATCATATATTCATCATGTCAAAATAGGCAAATATTGGCAATTTCATATAACTTAAATATTATTGCAGAAGAGAAATCTTGTGAGTCCATAATATATTATGAAAGCAGGTACATGGGCACACACACACTGACATAGTCCTATTACATCTAGAAAGGCATTGTCCTTTGGGTTCTTTGATAATTGATAAATGAAAGGTCTGTAAAAATGAGTGCAATTTAGACAGTCAGAATCATTATTAGCAAAATGAAAAGGAAAAAAAAAAGACACAGTGAAATGCAGCTTATCTATTTACTCAGCAGTTGATAAAGCCTGACAAGTTAATTAAGTCACTTTTATTAAGGTTACAATAACATGTGATACCTCAGTGATAATACGCTTAACTGATGTGGACAATATTTTTTTTTAAAGCACGCTAATGAAAAATATAGCATGTAAAAGTTTATACTTTAAAAATAATTTAAACCAAATGATCTAAAATTAAGTAATCTGAAGTAATAAAATTTTGCCTGCAAGATGATTTTTAAAACACCAAACTGCCTGAGAATGATAGCAGAAAATCTGAAATTGTTCAACACATTCGAAATGGGAATGGGAATAAATATTTTATAATATAATACAAAGGAATCAATATTTAAAAGCCTTCATTCATACTTCACAAAATTCTTAATGCAACTAATGTTTCTGAGATGATATCAGATGAATACAATTCTTTTCAGGTATTTTATCAGATTAAGGGTATATGTTTATTATCTCAAGTCCAGCTTAACTAATTTTATTCTCAGGGTCAAAAACTTTCTGAAAATAACTGCTCAGCGATGTTCATTATTAATAGTGTTCCTCTCTCGTTAATAGTTTATGGTGAGCTTCTCAGCATATTATGAGACTGTAAAAATTCTATCCCAATAAATGTGTCTATAGTAATAAATTGGATATAAGTTATAGTCTATGAGTTTCACATTGATTTATGCTTGTTGTAACAAGTAGCTCCACATGGTCTGTGCAGCCTAGCAGAGTGCAGCATATGGTTTGCTATTTGTGGGTACAGAAGACTCAGAAATAATCCCCATTTAGAGAAAACAATTATAAAATGAGATCAGAAAACCACTTTGCAAACATTTGTTATTTCATTTCTAAACTCCTTTGAGCAGGAAGTCTCCTCTAGATCAACAATGTATTATTTCTGCAGGATACCCTTTTACTTAACATAGAAAATCAAAGCCAATTGAATGTGCTTCTGGAAGTGATTACAGGTTAAAGATGAGAGCATGCAACAGAGATTTGGGGTACACAAATTTGGTACATGTGTCCACCTGATAAAATCCTGCATCTTATTTTCTCATTACAATTCTGTCATACATATAATTGACATAGGCTTTTAAATTAAAATGAAAATAAATTGACTTAAATTTTAATTATGAAAACTGCAATATTTCATTATGCAATCCAAAAAGTTTTATGCAATCTAAAATTCTAGATGTAATAACTCAACTCTAATTATCAAGATAAAAACTGAAAAAATTCCATTTATTATCATAAAACTCAGAAATGTTCTCACGGTTAGTATTTTTATACTGAAGATACAATATCAAGATGAAGGGTTATTTTGTATCCAGGGTTTGTGTTGTGTTCACCCAGACTTTGTTAGTTACTTTGACAGCATATATATTCCCCTCTCTTAAACAGAAATGTGAATCAAAAAATACTGAAGCATTTTGAACTCTGACATTTTACCTTTGACTATTTCCAAATAAAAACTTAGAATTTCTAGTTCTATAAAAAAATGGAAATATTTGTCTTCTTAGAGATTTTTGGAATGATTTTGTATTAGATTTAAAATATTTATTTAGTAAGTTTAAAATGACAGAACCATTTAAGTAAGAATGCATTTAAGTATTGTGACATGAATAATACAAAATATTTGAAATAGCTTCATGGGGTTTATCTTTTTCAGTACAAGTATGTGATACTAAAGCTGATAGCAAGTAGAACACTTCACCCACAGGTGGGAAATGAGAAATTTTAAGGCCTGTTGCACATAACATAATTTCACAGTGGGTCAGCACAAATTTATATAGCACAGGTGTTTCTATAATTGGAGTCCATTGGAAAAATGCACAGTATTCTATGCTCCACAATGTTCAAATAAAGCTCCATCTGAGTACTTTGCTGATCTCATAATAATAGGCATCTTACTAAAATGTAAAAATAATACAAGTAAGTTTCAAAATTAATTATCTTGAAAAATTCCTTGCTTCTTACATAAGGGTTTTTTTTTTTCTTGATCCCTAATAGAGTTAAGGCAATACAATTTTTTTAAATTGATGTATATATATTTTAATGAAAATTTGATGACAATTTCAAATTTCAAAAATAAAACATTGTCTAAACAGTGCAATATGTTAAAAAAAAAAAAGAAAAAAGTGCGAAATAAATTTAAATCTTACAGTCAAAATCTAATTTTTTTTAATTACAGGGAAGAGTGACCCTCTTCCTATTTAAGTTCCACTAATACATTTCTAAGGTTTTCACAGTTGCTTTCTGTGTAATATAATGCTGTTCAGCTACTTCATTTCACTAAAACTGTATTTGCTCTTCAGAGAAAGACAGACTTATTATTCTGCTTTATTGGAGCATTCGTTTATTAAGTTTTAAAAAGTGTCAGTGCTTCTTTTAGAAAGGCAAGAGTTTTTAATAAGCGAAAGAGGAGATGATTTTTTAAATCTTGATATTTGTTAACAATACTTCACAAAATTATTAGAATGTACGACAGAGCTTGATGTATAGAAAACAAAATATTTCTGTGAAGTGGTGCATTTGGGCATTAGTTGCACAAGAAGACAGAGGAGGGTTGGTCTGATCAAGCAAGAGATTAATTTGATATGCACAACTTTAAGCAAAAAAAAAAAAAATTACTGTGTTTCGTTTGGTTTTAAATCACACGAGTGGGTTAGTTTGAATTCTTCTCTTTGTATATCCAGCCCAGCCCTGTCCCTGTCCTTAGCCTCAGGCTTTTGTCAAGTTCTGCTCCCGGAATATTCTTGACTAGAGACACCCAACATTTTTGCTCATCTTCAAGCTGAGAAACCTTTAACCTTCCCTTGTTCATCAGCAGGCTATCACTCATAAACTAAATTAAAAATTTTTAGCAATCTTCAAATTATGAAACTTGTAAATACTGTAAGATTAGATTTCTAATTTTATAAATATTATATATTTTGTGTATTTTTCAAAATAGAAACAGAAAATTGGATCCCTTAAATTATAGCAGTAAGAAACACAAATCCTGACTTGGCGGCAGAGAGGAATCTAAGAAGTTGGGTGGCACATCTGCCCTGTGTGGCTGTCTTACCCAAAAAAGCAGAAGGCAGCTGGGCGCTGTGCCTCACGCCTGTAATCCCAGCACTTTGGGAGGCTGAAGCAGGTGGATCATCTGAGATCAGGAGTTCAAGACCAGCCTGGCCAACATGGTGAAACTCATCTCTACTAAAAATACAAAAACTAGTTCGGCTTGGTGGTGGGCGCCTGCAAGCTCAGCTACTCGGAAGGTTGAGGTAGGAGAATCACTTGAACCCAGAAGGCAGATGTTGTGGTGAGGTGAGATCACACCACTGCACTCCAGCCTGAGCAAGAGCGAAACCCCATCTCAAAAAATAAAATTAAAAAGAAGAAGGAGAAGAAGGCTGGATGTCTGGAGGTCAGAATAGCCTCCACTGTAAAACGTCTTATTGGTCTACAGGCATGAGAAGTAAGTACAAATAAGTCAATCCTTCAAAGTAAATGTGACTCAACCTTTTTCTCAGTCTCAAACTATTCTTGTTCCTGAATAAAATCAGTTATGCCCACTTATTTTATCTTTATTTTTTTCCTTTTTCTTTCCTCTCATTTGTCTGTCTCGAGCTACTACATCTGCTAAATATCCACATGTGACTGAGTGAATGCTTTAAAACATTTAAGTCAGTAAATATTTTTTTTCATAAACAAATAATTTAAATCACCAGAAAATAAATGCTATGGTTGACCAAGCTAAGGGACTGTGCAAGTTCATGCTGGAATTATACTGTGTAAATCACAATACCATGAAATAGCAGTCATTTTTTTTCCAAAACACATATCTATGACAAAAACGTGTTCTTCAAGTAATACATAATAGCATCAAATTTCAGTGAACCAGTTAAAAAACAATGCCTCCTTGGTAATCTTTAACCGTCAAACATAATCATAGAGCCACTATGAAATTGAACCTAAAGTGCTAAAACCTATTCTAGAACTGGCATAGCTTTGTGATCCTTAAATGGCTTTTGAATGTCATCAAAAGAGAAGCTGAGGACTTCACACATTGATGGGCAGTATTACAAAAAAGACAAGAAAGGATGGGTTAATCAGGTCAAAGCTAAAGGCCCTGGGACCGCCACACCCCACACCTGAAACTTATACAGTCCACAGCTGACTGCTCAGAAGGGAACCGTGCAGGACACAGTTCTCTCTGTTGGCTGCTGAAAGGTTTCCATAGTGATACTTTTTACTAATTTATTGAATAACTTAACATTTACTTTTTTCCCAGTTTTCTTTTGCAAGCACTTTGAAACATATCCCCTTTTAAACTTTCAAATTAACTTTTACTGAACCAGAACCATTTATATCCAAGTGGAAGCTGAGCATTGTTCCATCAAGATTTACATTTTATAAATGATCCTTGGAAATATATGAGAAATTTGACTTGAAAATCTTCATTTCATAATTTTTCTTATATTGCTTCTAAGATAGGAAATTATACCATAAGATTTCTATGACTCACAAGTATCTGTTGTGAAAGGTTAATTAAAATTTATTCTATAGTTAGCAATGTTTTTAAAATAGCAAATTTGTTTAGTAATAAAAATAAAAACTTTAAAACAAACAAACCCAATTTGATATATCAAATAAATCGATTTTTTGGTGTTGTTAAAGTGACCTTAATCATTCTGATTACCGGGCATCTTCTTGTACTTGAATGCAAAAGATGGCATTCATAAAGGCCATGTCTAACACAATAGCACCCATAATAGAAAGGTAAAGTTTCTATAAAACAACATGTTTGTCTACTTCTAAAAAAATTTACAATTAACTTTTAAAGTATTTTCTATTTTTCATTATTCAATTTTTATTTTTTCTAAGTAATTCAACTAAATCTTACGATATATAAGATCTGTGTAAAAATGTTAAAGAAAATTTTATTTATATTTCCTTTTTCATACCTACAAAATCACAAATCTGCTGCAAATAAAAAAGGCCAAAACACTTGTAGAGATATCTGTGTACTCAATTTTATTCTTGAATATGATAAAGATATGTAGAAAAATCTCATATAGATTTCTGAACTCAAATACTTCCCTACCATATTGGAAAATTATATTTCTGAACGTATTAGTTTGAGTATACAAGTGACCCACCAATGCCAAATCTCAGGGATAGGACTGACATTTTTTTGTGTGCCCTTATTTAAAACTCCCATTGCTTTAAGAAGCTGATGTCAACTGGCCACCACCCTACATATGGTATAAAAAATTCCTCGTGCATTTCCATGGTTCCGTGAGTATAAGAAACGCTTTGTGCTTCCATTTACCTTGCTTCACACATGGCTTATTTTTGTGACTTACTTGTAAGGTAGAAAGCACTGTCGTTTAAAATGAAGCTCCAGATTTTCCCAGTTTAAAAACAAAGTGTGCACGTTTTCAGAATAATACGTCTTGAGCAAGAAGAACATGCTAGGCATCATTGGTGCCATAGCCAATTATTTCCCCCATTTTGGGGGAAAATGTTTTGTTGAGTTGTTGCTAAGTTGGTATCTCCCTGAAGAAATGACTTAAGCCACGCTGTCTAGTAAATCTACTGGGAAAGGAGATAAAAATATAACATGTTAGCCTCACTTTACTAATGTCACATTACTGAGTCAGAGAAACGTACCTGTGTAGGTAGAAATACCCTTTAGATTTTATGCATCAAATAGTTATTGGGCATTTTCTAAGTCCAGGCATTCATCTATGCTCTGGAAAATCTGTTGTGAAGAGGTTAAAGCCCCTGCCTATAGGATGCTTCCATTCTAGAAGTGGCAGTGGGAGGGGCTTCCAGTACCTTTGGTCATAAGTGTTTGCTCAGATTTAATTTGAATTTCTTTACATCGTGACTGTGTTTCAATGAAAAATTTGTTACTTCCAGTTTTATCCTCGACTTAACAGTGGAAAGCACCAGAGTCCTTTCATATTAGGGGATACATTGGCATGTGTTTTAGAGACTTTGCAACAATGTTTCCCAATAAACATTAAATTCACTCCAAGCTTATAAGAACACAATCAAGTTGAATCAAGATTCATCAATAAATTGAGAAGAAGAACTGCAAGACACTTGCCAGAGAATCTATTATATTCTTTAAACAATTGTAGGGGACTTAGCTTTCCTTTTAATCCATTTATAAGTCCTAAATAAATTAGGAATCGCTCAGAGTGATTTTTTAAACAAACTTGAATATTATTGTCTTTTTAAAACTAAGGCTTTACTAAAAAAAAAAGAGCAAGATTGTATCTCTGTAATGTAAAGATCTAATGGTATCCATTAGGATGCTTTTGTACTCTACTTCCTATTCAAAAGCATAACGATTTCCTTAATACCTACACAGAAGAGTTTTGTGCAATTAATGGTTTAGATAGCTGTTTATTGAAGAAAGGAATAAGATTTAATTATTTTTGTTTTCAGGAGAAAAATTTCTACTGAAGTCTCCCTTTTAATGTTTACCCTCTCTATAATACACCCATGCTAATCTAAGAATAATTGAGAATGTTTACTCAATTTTATATTTATAATTTCAATGTACATTCTTACTTTGGAAAAACAGGTATTTCATATTCTAAAGATTTGATGGGCAGAGTCTAGTATCAATTTAGCTCTTAAAATAGGCTTCTCATAAACAATGAAGTTAGATACCTCTTTTAAAAATGAACTCAATATTTCACTTATTTATTCAGTAAGATGATAACAGCCGCTCAAATCTAAATCCTTCCATATTTGTGGGGAAATACCCTACAGGTTTAAACATTACCTAGCGCTGCTCTTTTGGTTCTTTCAATAATATGTGGACAGATTTGAGTACATTTAAGTCTACACAGGAGGAATAGTCAAATACTCCAATTGGCAGAATACCTGTACTGCAGTTTCTTTCTCAGATAATTGTGTGTGTGTGTGTGTGTGTGTGTGTGAGAGAGAGAGAGAGAGAGAGAGAGAGAGAGAGAGAGAGAGACAGTAAAAGAGACAAAGAGTGATAATTTTGCACAAAATTAAGCAAGAAAAAGAAATATGCGGTTATGCTTCCTAGCAAGGAAAGGTAACTTCTTTCTACAATTCAACATCCAGAGTTGCTGTGTCTAGAACTATTATTCCTCTTCTCCAAGCCTAGGCTTTTCCCCTAAATGCAAAAGCTAAAAGATGGGCCTTTAATAAGTAATATTTAAAATTGATTTTATTTTATTGTTACACACAAGATTCTGCGAATTCCTTAATTCACTGTACAATCTAATTACAGCTTGATTTCTCAGTGGAAAAATATATTACCCTATCTTCTCACGTTACTTTTTGATTATTATCTTCTATGGCTATTGCAGCCCTGGATTACTGCCCAGTCATTTCTTTCAGTTTAGTCCTCTCTGTAGTACTGAGTATTGCAGTCGATTTGATCATACAGCATTTAATATTGATTATGGGATGGTAAACAGACTATAGTATTCAGGCCTGGCTGTTGTGGATACATTTTGCAGCATGTATTCATAATAATGCACCTTTGTAGGTGAATTGTTGTTAGTGATTAGAGTTACCAGGAAGGTTTCATATTTAAAACTCATTGAGTTTACAACTGTATTAACAATTATAGGAACACAAACCTGCTCTGCATCTAATTATTTTTCCTAAAATATCTTTTATATATAATAATCATCAAAAAGTATATGTATAAACTCTGTGAGTATTGTGCTCTGTTGAGTGCTGCTTAGTTTTTTTTTTCTTTTTCCTTTTTAAATTTGTGCTTCTTAAGAACACCGGTTAATGTTGATGTGGGTGCTGACAAAGAGAACAATATGGGGTGCTTGTCTCAGAGAGGAGACCAAGTCTAAGCAAAGGAATCAAAATGCAGAGAAGAAGCTTGCCTTTTTTCTGTTTCTGCTCTCTCTTTTTTGATCTCAGCATCTTTCCTTTCTACCTGTCTCTGTTTCCTGATCTGTCTCTCCTCTTTCTACACCTCCCTTACCCAAACACAGACACACACTTCCAGGGCTTTGGAGACAGGCCTCTGTGGAGTGTGTGACTGCAGAAACTGGCCTTAATAACATAAGGTGCTAATTGTTTCTGCCTGCTGCTCCTGCGTCCAGCATCCTTTGCATCTGTCTTTAGAACCTCTCATGCTCTGCTCACTTGGGAAGGCCAAGGTTTTGGCCAAAGGAAACACTCACACAATTGCAATAGTGAATTAACGGTCTAAACTCAGAGTTAAGAAGCACCAAGATCAATGTGCAGGACCTGTGTGCCCCCTGCCACCTGCAGACTACCACCTGTTCCTGCTCCGGTGACTCTTCAATACTGTGCTGGACTCAGCTGGGGTCATGGGCCACAGAGACTTCCTGGTTTGCAAGGTTTCCAATTACACAAGGGTATCTTTATCATAAAGCTACTGTTTTTCTTTGTAAATTAAATTCGCTATCTTTATTTTTTAAGTTAATAGTTGGTCATGTGGCTCTACTGTTGAGGATGGCATTTTTTTCCAGTTAAAGACATAAAACTAAATGTAGCTCACTTATACAGACTCTGGGTCATGTAGACTTTAGAAAAAAATTTTAAAAATTAATTGCAATTGTGTAAAACATAAAACTTAAAGTCATTCATGCCTACATTGCACAGACTTGTACAGTGAATCTGGTTCTATAATATTGACTTTAGTTACACAAGGTGTGTTGCATTGACCAGAGTCAAAATCTCTCCCCTAACAGAATTGACAACATAACATTTGACAGGTGATTTGAGATAATTTTGATTACCTTTTAATAGAAAGCCTTTGATTTAAAAAATGCAAATTTCCACATTAATTTTTGAACTGCATGAGATCATTGTTCGAGCTTATTTTTAATACTTTTCTGGACCAAACTTTAAGAAAGTATGCACTGTTTAAAATTATTTAAGATGCTTTTTGAACATTCTCTACAAGAATATTTCATGAGCTGAAGTTTTATTGCATTTCTGATTGGAGCTATGAAGAGCCGTCAATATACGTACAAAGAAGCCACCAGGAAGAAAAGAAGAAAAAAAAAAAACAGAAAGAAACCCTAAAAAGTCCCAAGTTGATTCAATATCATGACACAGATAAGATCATGGTGGGGTTGAATATCAAATAAGGCAACTGCCCAGGATAGCAAAAAGGAGATGCCTTAGAGGACCCATCCACATTGCAAACTGGATGATAACGCCCTGTTAAATGTGACTTGGGTTTGAAGAATTCTGAAGACCATAACTGTTTAGCTTCCCCTGTAAACAACATTTAAGGCTCCTTCTTACCTTGCTCCACACACAAGAAGGAGCTTTTTTGCTTTCGTTTAACAAAAGTATTTTCAACTTTATGGATGTAGGCAGGTAAAAAAGTAATTTTCTCTAATAAAGACTTTCACTAACAACACTTGGTTTCATTGTATGCATTAAATCTGTGTTAAAACACAGCCCCTCAATCTTAACTAAAACTGCATTGAGGGACCTCTGAGTCACAAGCATATTTTCATTTAATCAAAGACACCTGGTTTCTTAGATCTCTGACTAAATAATTCTAAGTAATTTTTTTTTCTTTTTCTTTTTCTTAGATAAAGGACTTTCTTTTTCTATAGCTGGTGCCATCAAAATGCATTGGTCCCCTCCACCCCTAAACTAAAGAAGTAAACAATATTCACATAGGGGGAATATAACTTAAGCAATTCACAGAGTATACAAACATTTATTGGTACAAAACCTGCAACATGAGTTTTTTGTTACATTTTAACAGTGTTTTCTCAAATCTTCAAAGCTTGCCTTGATGGTTTGCTGAAGTAATTGAACCACTCTTGAGTTGTTTTATATAGGACATCTTATCTTTCTTTCATTACCCAGGCTGTGGCTTCTTTTCTATTCCCATGAAATCCATGTACACACTTTAGAAGCCCTCCTGAACAAGCTCGCTTCTAACTTTCACAGAGCCCTTAGCACAATTTGAATACGAAAGAGATACTGAATAAAAAGCTTTAATCTCTTGTCTGTTATGCTGCTTTCTTGCCTCTCTTCATCTCCTCCTCTTCCAAGGGCTTTTCTGTGTGAGTAAAGTGAACACTTTCTGTTTAAAGTGAAGTGTGATATTCAAGAAGATGCATTCGGTAGGCTGAGATCGGGAAGCGGCTCCTGTAAATCTCCTCTGTCAAAAATTTAGCTAGGTTTCTGCTGCATTGCCTTCTGTTTAAGTCTTTGCAGGTAAAAGATTAGTAAAGAGCTCTCCGTGAACAAAAATCATTCAATCAGCAGAATGTACAGGGAGTATCAAATGTGCCCTCCGCCTCAAATACTGTGGGGTTCTCTCCTCTGATACCTCTTCCCCTCGGTGAGCTGAAACTGCTTGAAAGGGTTTTCTGTTCTCTGGTCTCTTGTCAATTTGAATGCCAGGAAATGAGCCCCCTTTGTGAGATTAATTAATAGCAGGAGCGGATCGGCCGAGCCCAATCGCCACGCAACGGAGCTGTAATTGCTACTTTGTGGAAAGGAAAGAAAAAAAGTTTGGGTTGCCGTTTAAGAAGAGGGTTTAAGGAAAGTTCTTTGAACTAGAGGTCTCAGTGCACTGGATTAAGGCAAGAAGCAAGGAGGCCTTTGAAGTTTGCTAAGAGGTTTTGGAGGGGAAAAAAGTTGGGTGGCAAAGGGAGCTGGCAACATCAAAAGCGCTCTCACCGCTCCTCACCTGCTTGGCTTCCGAATGGGGCCCACTGGCTGGAAAGCAGCCTTGCAGGTCAAGTGACCAGCCAGGGTGGCGGTGGGTGGGTGTTTGTTTATTTGCGATGCTGACATGCACTGTTGTTGCAATGTACGTGCATATTTCAAATTAAAGGTGCTGATTTAAGACTCTGCTCTTGGATGCACATATAGAATGAACCTGCGTCTGCCACAGGATGCCCCAAATTGATTTCTGTCATTCCTTCATGCCACTTTCCCTTCTAATATCTGTAAAAGCAGTTTACAAAGTTTCCCTGCTTATCATTTAGCAATGATATATTGATAAGAGGAAAAAAGGATGAGATTATGACAGAAAACATATCCATCCTCTGTCTGGAAATTAGAATTAGTGAATGCCATGTATTCTCAACAGGGACAATATCGCCCCCAAGGGGGTGAAATTGATTCTTGGGGATGGGGGGGTGCTGAAAAAAAACCCTATTATAACCTTTTATGTCTCTCTAAAGGACTACAGTACATCAACGGATACACAATATATCTGAACTAATATAATTTCATGGGGAGGGAAACAATTCGAAATAAAATATCTACAAAGACTCTTCAGGGGTCGTAATAAAACAAATAATAAACCCCGAGGATCACTGGTGTAAGCAAATTTCTAAAAAGTTGCATGAACTTCATTTCATAAAAATTGTGTATTAACCAAAAGTTAGCTCAAGCATGTGTGTTTCCCATTTTTATTTTATATGTAATAAGTTCTATCTCAATATATTTTATACTTCCAACTCTTATAGTACTTTTTAAATTATTATTTTATTAGTCCTGTCAGACTGATGGCTTGAGAAGGTCCACATATTTGAAATAAAAATTTGAATAGATTTTACTCCTTACCATTACAATTTGCCCATAAGCTAGGATTGCATACTTGATTTTTAGGAAAAAAATAATACAATTAATTTGCCTGAGTTTTTTAGCTACCTTGTGAAATATTACAAGTTCCAAATTCAGAATTTTAAAATTAAACTGTAGAACTGCATCTTTTTTAACACGACTTATTGACTCCATTCAAACTTTGCATGGCACGCTTTTTTCCTTAGGCTAATTAGGTTAGGTATTAATTTCAAATGATAAGCAGTATTTAAGGAGAGGAGTTATACAAGAAAATAAAAACCTTGACATTTATTAGCTAATGGGACTGTTTTAGAACCCTCACTAGTTTAAATTCAAAGTTTTTTCTTTCATTTTGAACGCAACTTCCAAGATAAATACATAAAATTTAAATTTAACCAAATGTGTAAATATTTAGGGATATACTTTAATAATGAGAAAATCTTATGTTCCTACGTTTTTAATCCATAACCATGCTATATTTTTCTCCCATTAAAATGACAAGGAATGTTTGAGAATCCAGAAGCCCAGTTTGGGCTGAGTAAACCAAAAACTTTTCTAGGCCTGCCTTGCAGCAAGACACCATGTTTCTCAGCATCACCACCATTCAGAATATTATTCTTCACTGACCTTGAGAAAGAAGTTCTGAAGATTTTGCTCTAAGAAAAATTTATATACATGGGAATATGCATAGGGAGCCATGTCTTCTCTTTTCCAATGTATTTGATCTAATGTGTTCAGAAAGATATTCAGTAAAGTAGCGGTCTTAGCAAAAAGGACTGGTGACATTTCGGGGCTTCCTTTTCATTGACATCCAATACCACTTCGTGCTGCACAAGCAAGTTGGCCTAGCCTAGCATTCAGCCCACAGTGAGCAATCAATAAACGTTGTTGACTGACCTCCGTTGGTGCACCCAACATAGCCCATGGACTCTGCAGCCTCATTACAGAACCATCTTGGGGGACATGCCATTTTGAAAGTTTTACAAATATTTTTAATACAATGAGTGAGTGAATGAAGTAGCTGGTAATTATGACTCCATTGCTAGAATTCCCAATCCCCAATCTTTCCAAACTTGCAGGAACACATGTCCCTGTTTCCAATGAATGCCATGATTCACCTCACTTTGCAGAGATCTCTCCACTTTTTGCAGAATAGAAAATATGGACATATAGAAATGTATACAATATAAATGACTTGAAATATATGTTCTATAATATTGGCTGTACCGTGGTCTACTAGCTGTCAAAAAGCTGCATATAATTATGCTCATTAAGAAAAACAGGCATATATTCAATTACTTTTCTACTGACAAAATAGTTTTCTATTATATCAAATATCTTAGTTTATGCCATGCATGTTAAAGTTTACCACTCCTAGAGGCTTCTAACTGCAACATTTTTGAGCTATCTGGAGGATTATAATTGCGTGCACACATCAATTATGGATTGGATTCAGCATTTTTTCAGGCCAGTTTGATTACAGGTGTAGTACACATAGTCTTGTTAGTTCTCCGTGATTAGGGCTTCCTTTCCCTGCTGGGTCTCTGGGAGAGAAACTGACCATTGCTTTTCACTAACAATTTCTTCTCGTTCCCCAGAGATGCCTTAATGAGCCCCTCGGACATGGCCAAAGGCAATCTTGTTCTCTGGGCCAGTGAGGTGAAAAGCCAAAACTTAACCTACCAGGCAAGCAATAATTAATAAGGTATCTTTGATTCATCTCAATTCATTAACAAAGTAACAAGTTTGAGGGCCTTAAGGAACAGTGTTTTTCTGTCATTTCATTTACAAGTATTGAATGAAACACCCATGCCAAGGTATGTTAAAAAAATTAACTTACAAAGACAATAAATGAATGTAGAATACTAATTGGGAGAAAGCAACTGACAGATACTGCAAAAGATTGATTTTAGGGAAAATGGAGAAATCTGTTTTCTGTTTATTTTAAGGACAGGAAATGAATACTGATTAGAAATGTATAGGCAGTTGCGTCGTGCAGCATTTGGTAATGTTTTCACTGGATATTTGATTTGTCTAAGTTTTTCCCAGATTTTAGATTGGATGCCAGTTATCAGAGTGAGTTTTTTGTCTAATAGTTAGTTGGACTTCCTTGGATACATAGCTCTTAAATTATGATCATTTGCCATGCCTTCCTGTGGAAAAATAATTCAAGCACAAATGTCACATTGCCACAGAAAGAAATGCCTCTTTTAAGTAGGCAAAAGAAGGCTGAGATGATGATGTGGTTCAATTTCTGCTGGCTTATTTTTTTCCTAGGAAACTGTTGTGAATTTGTTTAAAAAAAAAAACAAGGACACTTTTGGGTTTATAGGAATCTTGAAGTACCATGTTATTATTCCTTAAATGTGCTGCCTGGATATCTATCTATCTAACTTTCTATCTATCTATCTATCTATCTATCTATCTATCTATCTATCTATCTGTCTGTGTATCCGTCCATCCATCCATACATCGATCTATATATCTACCTAGCTATTTATCTAATAGATAAAATATCCTCAGCTAGATACCCTCTAGGATGAAAACAAAAACAAATCAAAGCCATATTCCTACATAAGAAATGCTAGTTTTAGAAGAGTGTATTTATAATTCAGCCCCTCAGAGAAAGGGAGGAAGTATCAGTCACTGTGGGTGCACATTAAGCTGTTGCTTAGTATTGCCATTCAGTTTCAGTGGGGGAGGGAGCATCTCATCTGCATTTGTTGTGTTCCAAATTCCAGCCTTGCTAGGGGGCCTGCCTCTGTAATGAATAAGGTGACTGTTGAAACAGCTTGGAGGTGGCAGAGACGCTATGGCAGAGACAAGCTGCTTCCCTAATCAGCTTTGCTGGGACCACCACATGATAGCCTCTGTGAAGAAATTTAGAGACCCTTACGCAGTATCTCCTGGAACTGTGTATACAGTGTACGTGGGCCAGAGTCAAACTCTTCTGATTGTTCAGGGGAATTTTGGAAACGCAGTAGTGAGGTTGTAGTGACATCTAAAGGCAGACTCTTCAACTTGTACTGCACTTCCAAACAGCCTGCTCCTTTTTACCAATGCTTCTAATGTTAGCTTCTGACAAATTTCTCCTAAAATGTGCACAAAGCAGCTTTACCTCAGGTCTCCTCTTTTCTCAGTCTGTATCGTTGAGAGTGGGAATTTTCTTGCCATCTGTGAATACCTCTCTTGTATACAATTTTCTATTCTTCTGTCGCTACTGCAAAGCTGCCTTCTCTGAAACTTATATTCTTAACAATTATTTGGCCTCATCTTGAGGCCAAACCAGGCTAAAGTATGTAAACCACACCTTGGGTGAGAACCTCCACTTCCCCTGTGCCAAGATTCTGCCTTGGTGGCAATTACACAGCTGGTTGCCTATGTAATGCTCCCTTTTCTGCGTTCTTGGAGCTAACAATATGCTCCAGAGGCTGTATAAATTTCCTCTGAGGGATAGGCTTTGTCCGAGCCACCTGCTGCTATCATGAATTGGATGCAACTGCCTTGCCACTTGGCACAAGGAAATACGCACTTTTAATGTTGGGTGTCCACATTGAACTGTGCTTCTTTTCTACTTCTTTCAATAAAATGACCTTTACCTTTAGCTATTTCTTTTTTTTTATTTTTTAAATTTTTAAATTTTTTTCTGCATCCTCAATTCCGTAGGCTTCTTCCTCCCACTTCCTCACTCTCAGTAGGGACTTCTAACCTTGTCCTTGACTATCTTGCAAAGGGGCTGGCTTTTCACCACCATCTCCCCTGCAAGCATCCTGGCTGTGGCCATTTCAGTGACCTGCTGTCGTATTTTGGATGGACCCCTCAGTCTCTTGGTGTGCAGAGTAGTGCGTCTTAAATGTCTCATGCCTTGATTTGCTTTCACCATCCTTAAACAATCAGATGCATCCCATTGCTAAATTTGACAAGGGCAAGAAAATTAGACCCTGTACACAAGGCAACAGGGTATTTTGCATGCAGGTGATTCCCAACAATAATGAAACCTGAATTATTGCTCTCTATTGAGGGGATGGCAGTTTTTCTTTTATTTTTCTTCTTTTTTAATGGCTTCAGTGAAAGACCTATAAAGTTGCACTGAATAGTTGGAAGATAATAACACCAGTGGTAAATGTCCCTGCGTAGGTCCACCACCCTGCCCCTGGCAGTATTCCTGGCCTTGGGGATCTGAAATTTCCTAAAGATGTATTAGTGTCGTATACACATGTGCTCTTGTATGCTCATAATCCTTTTCACTGGCTTCTTAGCTGCATGCTTTGTATTTAAATTTTCCTTCTGACCAAGTAAATCCCTTTGGATGAAGTGACAGGATCTTTTCAGCACCCATAGCTGGTGACAGCTGGTGGAGAAACTCTGAAAGGCTGCAAAGTGTTCCTTACTAGCTTTCTTCAAGACCAGTGCCAGCCACCAGCTGAGCAATTTCTTAGTCCTCACTTCAGGCATCAGTCAGTTGAAGAGGCTCACAGTAAAGGCTAAAATATAATAGATATTAATATAAAAGACAATATATGTACTTCTGACTTAACCGTGCCTGTAATTAGGTACTTATTTATCATATATGAACATGGAACTTTTTCATCAGTTCTGGTGCAACCCTTTATTAATACTGTATGAAGTATATTTTGGCATCTGAAATGCAGTGAAAACGGCTTTGAAAGCAGTGATTGCCGATAACCATTGAAAAAAAAAAAAAAAAAAAAAAAAAACAGCTCATCTCGCAGGGCCAGATGCGTGCTGTTTCCCCTTCTACAGTGAAGTTTCCTTGTGAATTTTAACTTGTGATATATTCTGTTGTTTAAAATGAAAATTGAAAGATGTCTCTTTTTGCGTGCGTAGTGGGGGGTGTCCCTGTGGCCCATTGCCATTGTTAAATGAAGTAATGAGGTAATGAGAAAGATTCATCCTAAATAAGAAACTAGACTTTGAATGAATGTGTGCATTAGCAGTAAGCTAGACCCCGTGTGGAATTGTTTAGTTTTGAATAGTTACCTAACCAGTTGCCAGGTCTATATTTTCTGAAAAAGCAAAATAAAATAGTTTTTTTTTTTGGGAGGAACACAAGATAATCATTTTACAGCAACATTTTGTTGTCATTAGGATTTCTTTATAAAGTTATATTTCTAACATACCTCATAATCCTTCTAGAAATTAAGCATCTGCTAACATATAAAACATATCTAAAATGTAAAGTAACATACCATCTCTAAAGTTGTCTAACTATCGATTAATTTTCACATACTTTCTCCTTTGCTTCTTTTACCACTTTTGCTTACTCTTTTCTTCATTTTTTGAAGCAGGAAGAGAGTTGAGTGAGTATTTTATTATTTCTTTCTGTATATATATAAATTATCCCTTGAAACTAGGCTTTCAGGGAGGAAGTATTTGTTGCTGTATATTATGTCCATGTGGAAATCTGATAGAGCATAGGCTAAATCAAGCAGATGGCCAGAAATGTTGGTTATTCCAGAGCTTTGAGAAGTCTTGCTTAAGACAAATTATTTGACAATCCAAAATTAATAGCAGAGTCTACCATTCTGGTTTTGTAACAAAAAATTACATAGAAAGGAAAACTTCTCTTTACACAAGCAGAAATGTGTATGTGTGTGTGTGTATACATAATTTTCCTCTTGCATTTCCAATCCTTTTAAAATTGACATAATTTTACTATTAAATGACTGACATTCTGAGAATGTTTCAAGAAACAAATACTATTTTTCATGCCATGATTCAGTTTTACAAAAGCTGTTACACTTGAATCTACTAAGTTAGAGATGAGAAAATTAATACAAAAATAAAGGAAAATAATTGAACCTTACCTTATATTCAGGGTCAAAAACAATGTATTGGCAGCAAACCAGGTTCCGTGTCTTTTGTGGAAGAGAACGGTACAACTTGGAGTTTTAAATCCTGAATTTTTGTGTTTTTCTGTTTTGCATTTAGCATTCAAAATTTTCTTATATCTGTACCTCTGATTGGGAGGAGGAAATGTTGCACAGGGTGGTCAAAGGGAACTGGAGGCTTTTACAAGTATAAATATGTAGCTGAGCCCTCAAAATAAGCACTTTGCAAAACATCGAATGATACCTTTTTCTGAAATATGAGAAAAAGTGCTAAACCCAATAATCATGGCATGCTATAAGAATATTAAATAAGCTGTCAAAAGAATAACATTTCTCCTAAAATCAATTAATCAGTCTGCAAATAATAAAATTAGAATCTGAGTTTGTTGTCACTGGTGATGGTGGTGTTTGAACCAAAAATACACATGGGCTTTCAAATATTCAAGTACTTCACCATCATGTTTTTTGCACCTGATGAATTATTAATACAGGGCTTGTGCTGGGCTCACCAGCTATTTCTGAATGCCTATTAGTAAGTCACAATTTGATGTGTCACCATGAAGGGTGAAGGGGATATCTAATAAGAATATAATCTATTCATCACTGGGCAGACATTGATATCAGTTACTTGATCTACTTCATTTTGTTTTGGGTAAATTATTTGAACGAGCTTTGTGATTTTGTGTAAGAAATTGGTTGTTTTTGTTTGTTCTGTTTTTTGGTTTTCTGATTCTTATTCTTAGAGGCAGACATGCATTCATGTGTGCATCTGTTTTAATAGACAGTTGTGTGTGCTGAAATTTTTTTGTACTTCTTTACACTAAATATTTCAGATGCAAACATACGCACACATATATGTGCTGAATACCTGTATTTGTAGTATCTGTTTACATTTTCTGTCATGTAGTCATTAAGCACACAACGTAGACTTAAAGGATGTCAAAACTGACAGCCTCAGCATGATTGATGACGCTGTGGTAGACTGATTCTTACCAGGTGTGGTGTGATGGGAATTCAAATGCTATTCAGAGCTCTTATTTGTATTAGTAAAGTTTTGCTTTTCTGTAACTTTTTGGGTGGAAAGAAGGCAGGGGAAGCTTCTGAACTTGTAATCATAAACCCTTGTTTAAGATATTTTGAATATGTTAAGAAAAAATACATGGGATTTTTTCCCAACATGTATATCTGATGCATGCTATTCATTTTTATATAATTTACTTTGCAACTCACCCCTATGTAGTATCTTACATTATCAGGATAAATATTTTCAAATATTTCAAATTACTATTGCTGTTATTGATTTGGGTAAACAAATGCCCCATTTATTCTCTTAACTGGACAGAAGCAATGACTCCCTGCCTGAATCCATGAAAACACTAAACCAACATTTTAATTGAAATTTCACTTAAAAATCTTGAGCCAGCTGCAAGTTTGACAGAGTGAATGTGTCATTCTCTGGCCTCTATGCATACAGTGCCTCCCCTCTAAATCGAAGAGCTCAGGTTGGCTCCTACTGGACAATAGCCACCAATGCAAACAAGCAGGGATCCCTAAGACTGCCCTAGGTTTCCTTGCCCTCATGCTCATCACCGTGGCTGACTGACACCATGCACCAGAGGCGATCCTGAACAGGAACCACGTATGCATTATCAGAATGAAGCGTACTCACTTTCCATAATTGAATTCAGTGTTTTCTGATAAAAAGGAACTTTTCTTTCCTTTTGGCCATTTAAAGTAGGAATGACAGTGTTAAATAGGTGAAGTTATGCCCTGAGTAATTTCAGAAAACGGAACTCTCTGCCTCAGGATGTTGTCAAGTGTGATCTGTCATTAAGGGAGGGAAGCTAGCAACTTAAGTCATCAGTGGGCCTAAGGATAGGATCTTAACTTCTCCTCCATCCTTACTCATCTTTCAAAAGAACACTTACTGAACTTGATCATTGGATGTAAGTGGTCTCAAAAAATTGTCCTGTGATTTGCAATAAACAATGTTCCTCACCAAATTTCCAAGGAAACTTATAACACACAGAAACTGAATGTCTTCAATTTTTGCCCTTTTGACTTGTCCTCAAGGTTTCAGGTAAGCATATATGTAAGAGAAGAGGTGCCTTCTTCAGACTAAAATGAGAGGGAGCCGACTGTGGAGATTCAACCGTCTTTATTCAACATGTGGTGTAATTACTTCATGGACACTCTTCCACCATCACAGCCGGGAGCTAAGAGAGATTCTCAGCAGCTGTAGTTGGACAGTGCTCATTAACACACACAAAATAGCGTTGCTTCCTAGATTCTTTGTACTACATACTATTTGCAGGACTTCTTATGTCAAAAGCAATCGCCTGGCCACCATCTAAATTTTCTAATACTTGTTTTCCCTGTTATTTATCTTGACTTGTACCTGATTATCCCGTTTCAACCCTGCTACCTGATATATAACCACAATATGCCCCCATCCTACCCCATCCTTAACCCAATGATTCCATGCTTCTGTTTCCTCTGCCCTTTCTCATCAATTCCGTTTTTTGTTTTGTTTTGTTTGTTTGTTTGTTTTTTGAGTTGGACTCTTACTCTGTCACCCAGGCTGGAGTGCAGTGGCACTATGCCAACTCACTGCAACTTCTGCCTCCCAGGTTCAAGCAATTCTTCTGCCTCAGCCTCTGTAGTAGCTGGGATTACGAGTACCCGCCACTATGCCCGGCTGATTTTTGTATTTTTAGTAGAGATGAGGTTTCACCATGTTGGCCAGGCAAATTTCGAATTCCTGAGCTCAAGTGATCTGTCTGCCTTGGTCTCCCAAAGTGTTGGGATTACAGGCATCAGCCACTGCACCCGCCTGTCAATTCTGTTTTCTTTGTCTTAGAGTTAGCATCTCAATGTCCTCTTTCTGGTCTACTCTGTCTCTAAGAATACATTGTTAACCACCACAGCCTGTTTTTCATGGTTTTGGAATTATTCAGTTAGGCAAGGGACACTAAGCCAGTCTTAAGCTCTTTCCAGGAATATGTGAAGTTGCCAAAGTGCCCTGTAGTTGGGCATTAGAAGTCAGGAAGAACACCAAAGCCACAACCTTTGAGTTCTTGCCCAGTGCAGAGCACTGTGACACAAGGCAACAAAGAGTGGAGAGATGGCCGGAGAGAAAGCAGGCATGACTTTGCTAATGATGTACACAGGGCAGTTCCCGCCACTGCAATTAGTTTGATGAGATAGGGCAAGGTGGCTTAACTTGTGTGCTTTAGAGAAATATTGGGGACCAAAGACAAAGTCATTCATATGTTTGATGTGGTAAAGCTCTTAGTCAGAAACAACAACAGCAAAACAAACCAGCATCTAGATTACATGGGCACGTAATAAAGGTTCGCAGATAAAGACAACTACTACATACTCTCACCAAATAGTACAATTAGAGGAAGTGTATAATTAGTTGCCCAAATAGAATGCACTGGGAAGTGAAGAGTTTCTCCAAATAATTATGTAGGGACGGCAGGTGTACACCAGGACCACCCAACACAACAGAATATATTTTCACCTGAAATATGTATCTTCTTTTCTTTCTTTCTTTTTTTTTTTTTCTTTTGGAGATGGAGTCTCGCTTTGTCTCCTAGGCTGGAGTGCAGTGGGGTGATCTCAGCTCACTGCAACCTCCGCCTCCTGAGTTCAAGCAATTCTCCTGCCTCAGCCTCCTGAGTAGGTGGGACTACAGGCACCCACCACCATGTCTGGCTAATTTTTTATTTTTAGTAGAGAAGGGGTTTCACCTTGTTGGCCAGGCTGGTCTCGATCTCCTGACCTCAAGTGATCTGCCTGCCTTGGCCTCCCAAAGAGCTGGGATTACAGGGGTGAGCCACTGACTCCCACCTTAAATGTATAACTTATTTCACAAATATCCAATGAGAACCTCCAATGTCCTGAATTTGTGGTGTAGGGATTGCTGGTTGGATGTTAACAAGTGTTTATCTGGAACTTGTTAGAAATCCACACAGTAGGGTGTTAAGGAAAACTGTCCCTGGGATGAATCTCACTGGCAGAAATCCTCTACAAACACACCTGAGGGAGATGCCAGGAAGGCTGTTAGCCATAGGGTGCTGCCAGCTGCCATGTGATGCAGGGACACTGTGCTGAAAAGATGGGCATGCTGCAGGAGCCAGGCACTGGGAAGTTCTGGAGCCAGGCACTGCAGGAGCCAACTAGAGAGTTCAACGGAAGCAGGAATCATAGCCCTTTTTTCCTGTAGTGTCTCTCCAGAGCCCTCTGCCGAAAAAACTTAACATTGTGCTAGCTGGCAAAAACAAACGTTTAAAGGGCTCAGATGCATTTTCACAGACCAGGCAATAAAGGAGGAAATTAGAGCTGAGAGGCAATAGATTGGTAACTGGTCAGCACAATAAAAGCCGGTCACCCACAGACCCACTTCTCAGAGCCATCTTTTTGGACTGCTTTTGTTTTAGGTTCTTCTTCTAGTGGTTACTTATAGTAATAAGCTAATACTTGTAATTCTTGGTTTATCAATTTTAAGTGTCATCTACTAATAGCTTACTATGAAAAATGAGAAATGTGGCCTGTTTCACCATCTTCTTCTCATCTCAATGTCTCTTAATTATGATAATAGTCACCTATGAAACTTTAAATAATATGTTTAAGCCTTATTTCCACACATTACACTTGGACAGGATTTTCTTTTTCTTTTTCTTTTCTTTTTTTTTTTTTTTTTGAGATAGAGTCTCGCCATGTTACCCAGGCTATAGTGCAGTGGCACAATCTCACCTCACTGCAACTGCCGCCTCTCAGGTTCAAGCGATTCTCCAGCCCCAGCCTCCCAAGTAGCTGGGAATACAGGGGCCTGCCACCACACCCAGCTAATTTTTGTATTTTTAGTAGAGACAGGGTTTCACCATCTTGGCCAGGCTGGTCTCGAACTCCTGACCTCAAGTGATCTGCTTGCCTTGGCCCTGCAAAGTGCTGGAATTACAGGTCTGAGCCACTGTGCCCGGCCAGTTGGGCCACATTTTCTGACTTCTCACTATGGAACAGGAGGAATACCAAAGCCTGATACCTTCTTTCACCAGTCCTCTCCTCAGTAGCATACCCAGCTCTTCTAAGGCTTAATATTACTTTTCCATTTCTACATTACATTATATTTAGTTATTATAATTAAACCCTATGTGCTTTTTCTGGTAGTTGCACCTAAGAACTCAAACCCAAATGGACTGCATTTTTAGCGTCATGATTATGTGTTACTTGTTGGTGTGTTATTTATGGAAGCATTTGTTGACATGATTGTATCTATAAAAGCAAATATATAAACATTAAATGAGAAATGTGCTGTTCTTGTGACCATATTATCATTCAAATATGGAGTTCTTTTAGAAAACTTGTCCAAGTTAGAGTGAGTAATGAGTCAGGTGAGTCAAATCTAATTCTAATGCAGAGATTTCGAACAAATGCTATAATTAAGCTATGATTTTTACTGTTACATCTTAATAGATTTTAGACTAAAAATATAGATTATTAGCTCCTAGAAAATTTGTTTGTGTGCATTGCAGCAAGTCAAACAATGTAGAGACTAGAAATGTTCGTGTGCTTTCCCGCTTTCTCACACTATTGGCTGGACTTAACAGAAATATGCTCATGATTTTAGTTGTTTTTTTAATGGAATTCTGTTATACATATTATTTTTTAACTTTTTATTTTGAAAGTATTTTTGATTGACAGATATGTTGCAAAAATTTCACAGGGAATTCTCATATGCCATATACCTGGGCCCCCTGATGCTAACATCTTGTATACCTCAGCACATTTAGCAAAACTAAGAATTACCATTGATTTAATAATATCAACTAAATAACAGACATTATTTAGTTTCAAACTTTTTTTTTTTTTTTTACTAACATCCTTGTTTTCTGTTCCAGGCTCCAATCTGGGATACCGCATTACATATCTCTCTAAAGCGATTATCTAAGGTGTAGAGGCCCATGGGTCTGTTCCAGGATCGAATCAGTTACGTATCTACCATCCCAGTACCACTTAGCCCAGTTCCATCATCCATGAAGCTCTGTAGTAGTCAGCTCCTCCCCAATCCCTAAACCCTAACAACCACGGAAAGGGTAATCGTCTCTATAGTTTGCCTTTCCCAGTGTGCCTTATAAATGGAACCATGCAATATGTAGCCTCTAGGTCTGGCTTCCTTCACTTGGCAAAATGCATTGAACATTTATCTATGCGGTTGCATAAGTCAACAGCTTGTCCCTTTATACTTCTGAGACGAACTATCTCATATAGTTGGGCCACAGTGTGTTTTTCCATATGCCTCTTAAAGAACATCTGGGTGACTTTCCATTTTGAGATACCATGAACAAAGTAACTATACACATTCATGTACACATTTTGGTGTGAATGTAAGTTTTTAATTCATTTGAATAAATAACTAAAAGTGCTTTCTCCTACAGTATATCTAACTTTATGAGAAAAAATGCTGAACTATTTTTCAAAGTGGTTGTATCCTTTTGTGTTTCCTTCAAAAATGAGTAAGAGCTCCTGTTGCCTGCATTACTAGAATTGTCAGATTTTTATTGCCACTGTCATTGTTTAGTTTGGTGTTGCCATTCTAATAGGTGTGAAATGGTGTCAAATTATAGTTTTAAGTTCATTTTTCTAATAACTCATGATGTTGAACATCTTTTCATATGCTTATATGCCATCCATATATCTTCTTTGGTAAAATGCCTGTTAAGAATTTTTTTTTCTCACTTTATTGCTTTTATCGTGTTGAGCTTTAAGGACTGTTATTATATTATAAAGACAATTCTTTATCAGATAAGTGATTTGTAAATATTTTCTAAAGTCTGTGAATCATTATTTTATTATCTTAACAGTATCTTTCGCAGAATAAAAATTTAATTTGGGACAAGTCTAACTTACCAAATTTTGTTTTTTATTTTCTGGTTTGTGCTTTTGGTGTGGTATTCCACAAATCATTGCCAAATGCCAAATTAGATAGATTTTTCTCCAGTGCTACTATATGAATGTGTTTATGCCTATAATCCATTTTGAGTTAATGTTTATACAAAGTGTGAAATACATTTTGAGGTTTACTTTTTTATATATGTATGCCTAGTTGTTCTGATACCTTTTGTTGAAAATATTATTTCTTTACTGAATTGACTTTGCACCTTTATCAAAAACCAATAAATTATATTAGTATGGGCCTATTTTGGGGTCCTCTGTTTATCCACCAGTTTATGCATTTATTGTTTCATCAATATTTGACTGTAATGATTACAATACTTTTAGTACATCTTAAAATTAGATGAATTGAGTCTTTCAACTTTATTCTTTCTTAGAGTTATTTTTTCATATTGTAAGTCATCTGAATCTCCATATAGTATTAAAATTAACCTGTAAAAAGCTACAAAATTTTTTTTGTTGAATTTTTCAGTGAGATTGCATGGAATCTACAGATCAAATTTCTGTGAACCAACAACTTAATTATACCGAGTCTTCCAATCTATGAACGTGGTATATATCTCTATTTCATCACATTTGTTTATTTCATCAATATTTTGTGTTTTTTAGCAGACAGAGCCTGCATTTATTTTGTTTACTTTTTACCTAGTTTATTATTTTTACTGCAATTATAAGTGGTATTTGTTTTGTATTTTAAATTTTAATTGTTCATTGATGCTATGTAGGAATATGGTTAAATTCCAAATATGGAATCCTTGCATCCTCCCAACTTACTAACTTTATTACTTCTAGGAGCCTTTTTTGATAGATTTTGGGGCTTTTACATAGACGAGTATCTGTAAATAGAGACAGTTGTTTTCATTTTTGTTTTTTCAAATCTGTATGCTGTGTTTTCTCTTTCTATGCTCCTGTCTGATTGCACTGACTAGGTTCCAGTACAATGTTGAATAGGAGTGGTAAGAACAAACATCCTCCTATGACAGATGATAACATCCAGTCTCTTATTGTAGAGCATGAAGTTAAATGTAGGTTGTTAAAGATACCCTTTGTGAAGTGAAAAAAAAAAATTGTTTTTATTCTTAGTTTGTTGAGAAGTTTACTTAATTATTATTATGAATAGGTGTTTAATTTTATTCAAAGCTTTTTTTGTACCTATTGATATGATTATATGTTTTCTCTTAGTCAGTGCATTAATATGGTGAGTTGTATTGTGTATTGATTGTCTTTTCAATGCTAAATGTGACTTTGTAGTGCTGATATGAATCCAACTAGGCTGTGATATATTAACCCTTTTACATATTACAAATTTAATCAGGTAATATTTTAGTGGATTTTTGCATCTATAATCATGAGAGATTTTGACCTGTAATTTTTTTGCATGTGATGTGTCTGTCTGGTTTGAGAATGCATTGGAAGTGTCCCTCTCATTCTGCTTTCTCAATGAGGAATGGAGAATTGGTATTATTTTCTTCCTTAAGTGTTTAGAGTAATCCAGCAGTAAAATCATCTGTTTTTATTTTTGGATTTTTTTAACTGCAAATTTAATTTTCTTAAAAATAAAGGACTATTCAGGTTATCTGTGTTTTGCTGAATGAGTTTTGGTAGTTTGTGTCTGCCAAGGGATTAGTATATTTTATCTAAGGTGTCCAATATATAGGCATAGGATTGTTCTTATTACTCACTTTTTAATTCTTTTTAGCATCCCCGAATCTTTGCTGAAGTGGATCTGTGTGTTGGGGCATGCCTTTAGTGCTTCTGCAGATGGTTTACAGCTCTGTGTTAGTCTCTATATCTTGCTTGCACAGAGCGGCAAAGTTAGCAAGAAGTGAGATTAGGGCTTCTCAGGTCTTTCCTATGCATATGAATGGCATGCGCGTGGCCTTCTAGATTCCCCAAATCATGTCATAGCTTTTCAAAGCCCCTCTATTTCTTTTTCTTTTTCATTTTGTCAACCTTAAATAATAAGCTTTAAAATATATAATTAAGTTTAGACTTTATTCAAGCACAGAACTTGAAGATAGCCATACGAGAAACACAGACTCTAAGAATGGGCTTAGCATTCTCCAAGTGGAGGAGTTAAGGTTTCACTTATATAGGCAGAAAGAAAGAAGTTTCAGCAGAATCAAGCATTTTCCATACAAGACCAGGTGCATATGCCACAGTGGTATGGTTGGCTACAGATTGCTACACTCCAGGGAATATTATTTTCTGAGGTCAGGTAGTTTTGCCTATGTGTTTTTGCCCCTAATTATTTATAGAAAAAAAAAAGGCAGAAGTTGCAACTGTATGTCACATGTCTCAGGCTGCATAGCCACATTCCTTCATGGTTCAGGATAATTCTATGCTCCAACAACTTTAAGCTTAAATTAAGTTTAAATTATTTAATTTTACAGTTCTTTACTACCCCAAATTATTTTCTTTGCCATTTTCAACTTCTAGAGGCTTCCTACATTCCTTGACTTGTGACCCCTTACTTCATATTCAAAGTCAGCAACATAACATCTTTATTTTTTTCTCTTTCCTGTAGTTTGAAGTTTGTGTATGCTAATTTTTTTACATCTATATTTATTATGGCACTCATAATGCACTCACAGGTTTTCTGGAGCACAACAGATTAGTGCTATTTGCTTATAGTAAAAAATACGAAAATCCCTAGCACCCAAATTTTTTCTCTTTAGGTGACGTGATAAAAGATGTCATCCTACATGTAAGGGGTCAGTGGTATAGGCAAGTTACCCCCTAAAACATGAATCTGAATGTCTAAATATGTAATAAACATTACTGCTCATCCTTCCTCTTCTGAGAGATCCTTTTTGGAAATGTAATGAAAAGGATCTTAAGTTCATACTATAACCCTTTAGAATGTAAAATATGTCCATCTGAAGAAAGATGAGATCCATGTCCCCTGCTCTACAACTCAGGAATATCACTATTTTTCTGGGACTTTCTCCTCCCCCCATCATTAAAATGTAAATATTCGAGGAAGCTAAAATTATCTATTCAGACATAAGTTAACTTCTAAAGCTTGTCTTTCAGCCCAGATCCCAAGCTTTAATAAACTTGTTTTCTAAGCTCTAATGGTCCAGAAATTTTTCACAATTGTCACATGAGAAATTTCCATTCTTCTTGGACCACGAACCACTGGTGTTAGCAATTATATTAGGGGCTGGAGATACAGAATGGAATCTCCTAAATCCTGCCATCTGATGCATGCCATAGTTGGTTTGACTCTCCATGACTGAGTCATGCCCCAGTCCATTTGCATATGGAGCCTGAAACGGAAAAAAAAGAAGTTGATTTCCATTTCCATGATGTGTGTGCTTCATATATGAAATAAAGGTACTAACAAGTAGCAAGAGTAATAATGGTTAAAAACAAACAAATTAGTAAAACTGAATGCCTATATGTAGGGTACTGGTTAAATAAACTATGGCAATATGCATACTCAGAATGTTATGCAGCTATTTAAATAAATGAAATTAAATATTAATATATTTTACTAGAAATAAATCTATGATATTTCAAATGAGAAAAAGTTAAAAATAATATGTAGAATATAGGGCTTCCAGCTCATCTTGAAGAGACAGGAAAGCTAAAAATGTCCCACACTTAACGAGAAAAAAAGCTGGATGAAATCTAAATTAAGAATTTTCCTTGAACTTTTTCAGGGAAATGAAGGACAAACAACTGATGTGAAATCTGAGGAGAAACAGGTACTTGCAAAGAGAAACAAGTGTCACCTAAATCATTCAGTTAATGACAGCATAGAGCCAATCTTTGGGTCTTCTTTCACATTACCTCTGAAATGGCACTTAAAGAGAAAGAATCTATTCATTTAAATAGTTTTGATTAAACAGACATCATAACTGACCCTTTGCAATTCTTAAAGATGACAAGAAATAGCAGAAACTAGATATTTAAAGAAACTCCTTACTAAAGTATAAAGACTGTTCTTCTCTTGACTTTGTATGATTTTTCTTAGGACCTCTCAGAGTCAGATACCCTGAGAGTATGTGCAATGCCATCGGTGAAGTTGAAAAGAAAATATGAATAAACATAATATGTAAGTTATAAATCTATATGAGCTACTCACCAAGAAATTAAGATAATTTTTAGACACTTCCCTAAAAAGAAGCATTACTGCTTATTTTGGTCATTTTTATTTTCTTTTATAAATTGTCTAAAAAGCTCAGTGTAGAGGCTTTATATTAAGCTTCAATAAATGGGCTCTTATAACGGGATCCAGTCCACAAAACTGCTCCAGTAATTTTCTCTCTCCTATATAATTGTCGTTTTTGTCATCATTGTCTTGGTGGAAGTGTTTATTTGTGCATCAAAAGAGACTATCTTATGAATGAAAGAAATTGGCAGAGCTTTTGGTATTAACTACCTGTATCAGTTCACAGTTTCCTCAGCCAACATTTCTGAAAGTGTCTTATATGTACTTTTGATAGTATTTTAATATATTACATTGGCATTTTTTTATGTTAGTGATATCAAAATTTAATATCAAATTTTATATTCTATAGATATATGTATGTCTGTATATATGTTTATTAGATTTTAAACTTTATAGACTAAATAGATTCAAACCTCATATTCCCAGGACAGACCTGAAGAATTATTTGATTCCATTCAAACTTTGTGGATCACGTTATATGTATGGCAGCCTACATGTGGGACCATGATGAAAGGCTTCTCAGTTTGCACCTTACACAAAGCCACCTCACAGACAAAATGATTACAGGCTGAAATCCAGTTAACTCTCTATTCACCATTCTGCGTGCCTTTAAACTGTACAAGGTGCGAGAGAAAAAGTTACTTTATTCTGCACGGAAAACCATCAACTCACTAATTTAAGACCCCCCATGTCTAAGCCCTCAAGTCTGAGTCTTTCCAGGAAGGTAAACCTTTTCTAATTTTTATAATGACTTGATACAATGGGTGACCTCTTCTGCATTCTTAAACAAAGATTCCCCATAAAGGTTTACAAATATGCTGGAATATCAAACCCATTAGCTCTTGGAATGGAAAATAAGTTCTCAGACCAGTAAGACCTACCAATAATAAAGACTAAAACAGACAAACACAACAACAACAACAACAAAAATGAAAACAATAAAAAGAAATGCATCCCTATTGCAGTGAACAGACTTGGACTTTAAAGTAACAAAATTATTACTAAACAAACAGAGAATTTGTACCATTATTTCCAAAGTCAAAATAAAATGTAATGAAAATTCTAGAAGTAGGCAGAATTAGAGCTAAATAAAAGTTGTTTAGAAAAATTAGGATCTTACATATGCTTGAAAGCAGATTGCATGTAGCTGAAGAGAACGTCAGTGAACTGGAAGGTGATTCAATAGGAAATACTTAGAGTAAAGCACAGAGCAAAAAAGAATAAAATAAATGATAAGGACATAAGAAATTAGTGTGTATTTATTATACTGAAAATCTAATTCATTTTTTAATTATAGACACAAAAGTAGAAGAAACAATGAGATAGAAGCAATATTTGAAAAGATACTGACTGAAAATTTTTAAAATACTGAGAGACATCAAGTCACATATTTCAAAAGCACTATAAACTGTAAGCAAAATAAATACCAGAAACAAACTAATAAAACCCAGTAATCCCAGACTTAAAGAGAGCCAAATCAAGAACGAACTGCCATTCACAATTGCTACAAAGAGAATAAAATACCTAGGAATGCAACTAACAAGGAATATAAAGGACCTCTTCAAGGGGAGCTACAAACCACTGCTCAACTAAATAAGAGAGGACACAAACAGATGGAGAAACATTCCATGTTCATGGTTAGGAAGAATCAATATTGTGAAAATGGTCATACTGCCCAAAGTAATTTACAAATTCAATGCTATCCCCATCAAGCTACCAATGACCTTCTTCAAAGAACTGGAAAAAAACACCTTAAACGTCATATGGAACCAAAAGAGAGCCTGCATAGCCAAGTCAATTCTCAGCAAAAAGAACAAAGCAAGAGGCATCACATTACCAGACTTCAAACTGTACTACAAGGCTACAGTAATCAAAACAGCATGGTACTGGTACCAAAACAGAGATATAGACCAATGGAACAGAACAGAGGCCTCGGAGGCAACACAACATATCTACAACCATCGATCTTTGACAAATCTGACAAAACAAGTAATGGGGAAAGGATTCCCTGTTTAATACATGGTGTTGGGAAAAGTGGCTAGCCATGTGCAGAAAGCAGAAGAAACTGGACCCCTTCCTGACACCTTACACTAAAATTAACTCCAGATGGATTAAAGACTTAAACATAAGACCTAACGCCATAAAAACCCAAGAAGAAAATTTAGACAAAACCATTTGGACATAGGCTTAGGCAAGGACTTCATGACCAAAACACCAAAAGCATTGACAACAAAAGCCTAAATAGACAAATGGGACCTAATCAAACTCCACAGCTTCTGCACGGCAAAAGAAACAGTCATTAGAGTGAATCGGCAACCAACAGAATGGGAAAAAATTTTTACAGTCTACCCATCTGACAAAGGGCTGATAACTAGAATCTACAAAGGACTAAAACATATTTACAAGAAAAAAACAAACAAGCCCATTCAAAAGTGGGCAAAGGATATGAACAGACACTTTACAAAAGAAGACATACATGAGGCCAAGAAACATATGAAAAAATGCTCATCATCATTGGTCATTAGAGAAATGCAAATCAAAACTACATTGAGATACCATCTCAGGCCAGTTAGAATGGTGATCATTAAAAAATCTGGAGAGAACAGATGCTGGAGAGGATGTGGAGAAATAGGAACACTTTTACACGTTGGTGGGAGTGTAAATTAGTTCAACCACTGTGGAAGACAATGTGGCGATTCCTCAAGGACCTAGAAATAGAAATTCCATTTGACCCAGCAATCCCATTACTGGGTATATATCCAAAGGATTATAAATCATTCTATAAGGACACATGCACACGAATGTTCATTGCGGCACTGTTTACAATAGCAAAGACTTGGAACCAACCCAAATGCCCATGGATGATAGACTGGACAAGGAAAATATGGCACATATACACCATGGAATACCATGCAGCCATAAAAAACAATGAGTTCATGTCCTTTGTAGGGACATGGATGAAACTGGAAACCATCATTCTCAACAAACTCACACAAGAATAGAAAATCAAACACCGCATGTTCTCACTCATAGGTGGATGTTGAACAATGAGAACACATAGACACAGGGAGGGGAGCACCACACACTGGGGTCTGTGGGGGGTAACTAGGAGAGGGACAGCAGGGGGGTGGGGACCTGGGGAGAGATAACATGGGGAGAAATGCTAGATACAGTTCATGGAGAGGAAGGCAGCAAACCACATTGCCATGTATGTACCTATGCAACAATCTTGCATGTTCTTCACATGTACCCCAAAACCTAAAACGCAATAAAATATATATGTCTATAAAAAGAAGTAGCACTGAAAAAAGCAAAATAAAATTTCAAAAAGAATATGAAAGAAAAAACATATAGGCATATGAGAATCAAAAAGTCACATTATTATCAAGGAAACAATAGTAAGACTGGCAGCTAACCCTTTAAAAAAAATGGAAAGCCAAGAAACATGGGCTGAAAAAAAATAAAAATAACTGGTGAACTGATATTCTTTACCTGGCTAAATCGTTCTTAAAAAATAAAAGTAAAATAAGGACATTTTCATGTAAGAGAAAACTATGTATTTTTAGCAAACCCACAGAAAAAGTGATATTAAAGTAATTTTTTTAGGCAGAAGGAAAATGAACATAGGTGGAAACAGAAATGCAAGAAGGAATGAAGAAAAAACCAAAGGGTAAATATTTTTGTAAATTCGTATGACTATTGACTGTATACAACAATAATAGCAATATTAAAATCGTGTGGATTTTAGATCTATATAAATTTAAAATTCATGAAAATAACACAAGGAGCAGAATAATTGAATTTAATGAATTTAAGGCTCTTGCTTTGTCTGGGAAGTGACAGAAATACCAATTTATGTTAAATTTTAATAAATTTTGAAGGTATATTTAACCCCTACAGCTGGATAGATGCAAAAATAATAGAAACATAATCTATTAAAAAGAAAATAGTTGTATAACACCATCTCACATATGCAAAAAGAGAAAATTATTAACTACAGAGATAACTAAAATTATTTTAAACAGAAAAAGTAAAAATAAGTAAAAAACAAAAGAAATAAAATGCATTGTTGAATTCTTCATAGCTTATCTGTCAAAAATATTTGTCAATTGATAATAATTTAATTTTCTGATATTGATGCAATCACAAATAATATTTGGCATAAAATCTCCGTATTTCACATTAGAAAGTCATGAGATGACACTAAAATGGAATCATTAAAATACATTATAGAAAAATAAAGAAATAACAATTATAATACATGTAAAAATTATAAAAGTTTAAATCATAAGGCACAGCTGAAAGTTTAAATCATAAGGCACAGTTGAAAATTATTGCCTCTGGGAACTGGAGACGAAGAAAAGACAAGGACCTGGTGAATTTTCACTGTAAGGCTCCTGGAAATATTTGACTTTGGTGAAATGAAAATATCAAATTCAAAAGGAAAAGAAATAAATGAATTTGTTGAAGAATGTGTACAAAAAAGAACACAGACATTTAAGTAGCTGAGGCAATTAAAGACACCAAAGACTAGTAATATTTCCTTTCAGCTAAGTATAAGAAATGAAATAGCTCCTTAGTTAGAAATTGTTGCGATGATTTCAACAGATAACAAAGAGAAAGAACAACGCTTTGATTTGAACTTTACTTCTCTCTTTTAAGATTAACAGACTTTTCTTCAAAGCAGAAATGTTAGAATAATTTTCATTTGGATCCTATGAGAAGAAATAAGACATGTTAACTCCTTTCCAGAATCACTAACAAAGCCTTTGAAAGAGAAGTCCTTGAACCCTGTAGGAAAATAAACTACCAGACTCCAAAAGAAAGAAAGAAAATGAAATGAAGAAATTTTATAATATTTGATAAATTTCTTAAAAATTTTTAAATAAACTTCGTGAACATTTTGAAAGTATATTACTTGTAAGTAAGCAGCACAACTTTCTAAGGACAAGTCGATTTTTCTTAAGTGATAAAAGAATAAATGCTTCCCTATATATCAAATCTTAAGTTTTACAAAACATTTGGAAAAAGATATATGCATGATTCAGGAGAGGGGTGTAAAACTAAGGGAAAGGGAGATTTGTCTATGAAATTTCAACTAAAGCAACCCTTCATACAATATTTTGATGCTACTTTATGATATATGTTTGAAGAACTATTTCAATCCCTATACAGAATTGAACATTATTGGGGTAGATCAGGGGTCAGCAATCTGTAGCTTATGGGCTAAATCTGGTTTGCCACTTATTTTTTTTTAACAAATAAAGGTTTATTAAAACACGGTCACATTTTCTGTCTATAGCTGTTTCCCCTTCATCAACAGAGCCATGTTGTTGAAACAGACTTCTGGCTTGCAAAACCTACAACAGTTACTATCTGCCTCTTTACAGAAAATGTTAGCTGACACCTTGGTTACATAATTCTTAGTGCAATTAATATTTTATTGCATAGTCATGCTCTATGTTATCCAATGTTAACATACATGATTTTGGTTAAAGGTAATCAGTTTGAAATGTTTTTGGCAGCAAGGAATAGAAAGTTGACTGCAAATGGCTTGATCAATTACACAAGAAATTATCCTTTATATATAACATGTCTGGATATATTATTGAGAGCTGGGAAGCTGATTAAAGATTTCAGACATGACCCAGGCTTCTTCGAACTCTCCACTTTGACTTTTGTTGGCTTTCATCCTCATGGTCACCGAATAGTTGTCATACCTCCAAGAGCCACATCCACATTCCAGATAGGACAAAGGACAAGCAGCTTTCTTGTGATGAGGGTTTGCCTTTTTATTTGAGAGGTCAAAACTTCTGCAAGGACTTTTGGCTACATTTTGTTTGTCATGTTGGATTATTTAGTCATTTATCCAGCCGTAAATTATTGACTTTCCATCAAATGAGGCATAGGTGCAAGATACTAATGCTAAAGGGTAAAACATAAACAAACCTTCCCAGTAACAAGATGACAATCTAGAGATGGAGGCAGATGGTGAAATAAATTACAATAAAATATATTACATTGTAAGACTGATGTATGAAATATAGTGGAAGAACCTAGCTGAGTCCTAAACAATTTAAAAAATGCTTCCCAGGGAAATAGACATCTAAAAGCCTTAATGGATACATAGGAACAAACGTGTGCAAGGCACAGAAAAGGGATATACTGAGTCACTGAAGTGAGGTGAGTGCATCATATCAGAAAGCATCACTTGGTGATCAAAGACTCTGGGATGAGGCACTGGTTTGTATCCTGGGCAACTGGCTATCTTCTTAGAGACAGAAACAGGGAAGACATGCTGAGCGGGGACTATCATGAGTTTAGTCTGAGCATGTGAAGTTTGAGGGCTGTGATTTATATAGATCTATGTATTCAAGTGGGGAAATTAGTAGATCGCTGCATGACAGCTCTGGGAGCCATGGGTAGTGATGGCATGAAGGTGGAATTTTGGGAGCTCTCAAGGTCTAGATAGGTATTAAAGCCACAGAAGTAAATGAACATTTTCAGTAGGGGTGGTTGTGAAGTCAGAACAGATCATGGCTTAAGATGGATTGTTGATGAACACTAACTTTAAGGCAGAGATTCTCAAGTGGATCTGCTGACATAGAAGAAATTCAATGCTCGTTAAATCTACAAAAGCATTGTCTCTTATGGTGAGGCCCATACAATTTATATTCATATTAAAGCTTGGGAATCAGTAATCTGAGAGCTTGCTAAAGGAAAAAGAAATCAGGTGGAGGTTTTGAAGGAAACAATTAGAGAAACTTAAGGAAAAACAAGAGGGTAAAATTGTTTCAAAAGGAGGCAGTGGTCAATAATGACAAATGTGATTGAAAGTTTGAGTAAGAAAAGGTATGAATCGCTATTGGGTCAGACCCAGGTGTTTTGTTGATCTCTCTCTGGTAAATGCAGTTTCAGTGGTGTCAGGGAATCAGGAGACAGACTGCCCTGAGTGAAGGGTGGGGATGAAGCAGGAGGGAAAGAGGTGGTTGGAGGAGCGTGAATAAGTAGACTTGTAGACACTTTAAAGAAGCATGGCCATGCAAAGGTAGTCCAGAAATATCAAAGTGGCAGCAAAGCGAGAAGCCTTTTTACAAAATGGGAGAGACTTGGATATTAATGCGAAGAAATTGAGAGAAAGGAATTAGTGATAAGAAGCTAGGCTTGAGGAGGGATGGGATCCAGGGCTGATGTGGAGAATACCAGACAGCCCATCTGTGGTGACACAAGAAAAGGAGGAAGGTGGGTTGGATTTGAAAACCTCTCTGCCATTTGAAAATTTGATGGCGAGATTTTTCACATTTCTCTTCCATCAGATTATTTTATGATTATTTTGGAGTTTTTTTTTTTTTTTTTGTTTTTTTTTTTTTTTTTTTTTTTTTTTTTTTGTATGTGTGGTATTTATGTTAAGTTTCAGTATCCAAGATTTGAGTCGGACAGCTTTTTAACATAAACTGAGTGGTTAAAAAAATAAGTACTTTGGAGTAAATTAGCATAGAAATTATCTGGTTCTGTGTTTCGTTTGTTTCCTGCTTTTGTGGAAGTCAACTGCAGATCAAAATATTGTTAGCATTAGCAATACATGTTTTTTACCAATTCTCAAAATATTCCTGATACTGTAATTTACTTTGTTTTTTAAAAAATTCTCTATCCATTGTCAATCTCTGACAGAGAACAGATATTCAATGTACATTTTTAATGAGTTAAGGGACAAATCAACCTCACCCCTTCCAATTCTTCCTCTAAATGCATTCCCCCTCTTATATTTACACCTAGGTTACTACCTGGGGTGACTGGGAGCCATGTGAATAATTAACCTTGATAGAGCCTCTGCTATTTGCCAGGCATTATGCTAGGTCTTGAAAGTTTGGATTAATTTAAAATTATCTTCATCTCACTCCTGCCTCTCACCACCTGTATCTGTAGGTTCTAACTCAAGCTAATTGTCCTCACAAATGCCCCTGGGTTCTTGCCTTTCCCCCTTCACCTCTCTGATCTTGCTTGAGTCTGTTGCCTGATGCTCTCTCACCGGACACCTGGCCAGCCCCCTGTCTGAGCCCCTGCTGTTTGCTTTCCTCCCTCTCCCTACCTGTTACATTCCTCTTAAAGTTATCTTCCAAAAATATCCAACGCATTCATGTCACTCAACTGATTTTAGAATGTGAATTATTCTTAATTAGTTTTTGGATAAAAATCCTAAATTCTAATTCTAAATTCTAGTTCCAGATTTGTTTTTAGGATAAACACTTTCTAGCTGAACCATTGTTATTCTGGCCTTCAGTGATCTAGTGATCCGTCGTTTCTCAGCTCCCTCCCACGACACATCCCCTCCTGCCATCCTCACACTCTTGTGGCTCTCTAAGTCATTTCAGGTCTCATGTCTTTGCCTCTTTTTGGAATACCCTTTCCACCATCTTTTCCTCCCCATAAAATTCTTTTTTTTTTTTTTTTTATGTTGTCTTGCTCCGTCACCAGGCGCCTGGCTGGAGTGCTGTGGCCTGATCTCGGCTCACTGCAACCTCCGCCTCCTGGGTTCAAGCAATTCTACCTCAGCCTCCTGAGAAACTGGGACTACAGGCATGTGCCACCATGCCTGGCTAACTTTTGTATTTTTAATAGAAATGGGGTTTCACCATGTGGGCCAGGCTGGTCTCAAACTCTTGACCTCAGGTGATCCACCTGCCTCGGCCTCCCAAAGTGCTGGGATTACACTGCCCTGGCCTCTGCCCATCCTTTAAATGCCAGATCAAATATCACCTTGTCAGTGGAACTTGTCTCTTATCCCAGATACAATTACTTCATATTTCTGCAATGACAGTCACCATGGTGTGTACTTTTATTTGCCTGAACAGTGAATTAAGTGGTGCCTCCAAGCAGGGGACATCCCCACCCATCATGCTTTCTGTATCTAGAAGAGTGCTTGTCACCTTCGATGTTACGTTAATTTGCTAGGGCTTCCTTGACAAAGTACCACACATTGAGTGGCTCAAATACCATTTATTTTCCCACAGTTCCGTAGGGTAGAAGTCTGAGATTAAGGTGCTGACAGAACTGGCTCATTCTGAGTGAGGGATGTGAAGGAAGGATCTGTTCCAAGCCTCTCTCTTTGGCTTGTAGATGACCGTCTTCTCTTTGTGTCTTCTCACATCATCTTCTGTCTATGCACGTCTGTCCATGCCCAAGTTTCCCTGTTTTATAAGAACACCATCCATATAAGATTAGCAGCCCACCTAACTCAGTGTTTAAGGAAAAACAAGAGGGTTTTTCTAATATGATCTTAATCAATTACATCTGCAAGCACCCTATTTTCAAATAAGTTGACATTCTGAGGTATCAAGAGTTAGGACTTCAACACAGGTGTGAGGGGATATAATTCCATCCATAACAAATATGCTCAGTGTGTGTTGAGTTACTGAATGATTGCCTGATGAAAGATTAACGAATAAAGAGCTATCACTCTGTCTTCTGAAATATACCTCATAGTTTCCTTTCCTTCTCAATCCCAAGTGCTATTTTCTTCACTGTTTTGCTAAAATGGCTTTTATTGATCTCTGCTATTTTGCCATATTTGCCAATCTATTCTTCATAGAGCTGTTAGATTATTATTTTGTAACTGCTCTCTTCATTAACTCCTTTATCTGCTTAAGGCTCTACTGTGGCTTACTTTCTCTTGTTTTTGTCTGAAATCACCCATCTGAGTTACAAGACAAATCTAATCTGAATCTATCAAGTTCACTATACCGCAGGCAGTTGCTACATTTGATCTACATGAGTAACTATCCATAACCTGTAGAAATAAACTGAGATGATGAGGTCTTGAGAGAAACAAGGATGCAAAGCTTGACCAATTATTTAGGTAGACATAATCTCGAAGTGGACATGGGGAGTTTCTGGGGACCAGGAGGCAGAACAACCTATCAGTCAGAAGAATTTGACAATGAACAAATAGACAAATGACAACAGAGTAACAAGAGGTCTAGAAAATGTAGCAATAGGTCTCAAAAGGTGAGTGAAACTCAGAAACAGTCAATCCAAAGGCAGGTGAAATTCTGAACTCCAAGTAGGTAGCCACCACAGGAAAGTGCATTGGTGGATTTAGAAGCCTGAGCCATTGGGCTAAAGTTTAGAAAGAGATCCCAGATTTTCTGGATGAGCATTGCACCCAAGAAAACAAAACAGAGCTCAGTGCCAGAAAAATTAAGCACAAGAGACCCAGGTGAGAGTGATGGGTACAGTCAACCCGCTCCATTTAAGTTAGGCACAAGGTGAGCAATGCAGTAACACAGAAATGTTAATGAGAAACTGTGTTTATATAATCTATTTTCCCTCTCAACCAGAGAAGTAAAATATAAATAGCAACATTATGTTTGTGATTAATTTTAAAGAAATCCAGAGGTTTTCTAGTCTGAAAAACTCACCACACAGGGTGACACATTTCTTATCTTTTTTCCTTTTTTTTTTTTCCGAAACAGAATATCACTCTGTTGCCCAAGCTGGAGTGCAGCGGTGTGGTCTTGGCTCACTGCAACCTTCGCTTCCCAGGTTCAAGTGATTCTCCTGCCTCAGCCTCCTGAAGGTGACACATTTTTGATATGAGAGTAAATATTTCCTAAAATATCTGTCAATTTTTCTGAAAAGCAATCATGGAAATGTAGCATAGCAGACCAGGGAGAGAGGACATAGATTTTAAGAATCACCTCCCAGGTCCTTGTATGACCTATTAGTCATTTTTAGGTCTTAGGGTCTCTTCTGCAAAAAAAGGGGAAAAAGATTCCTGAGCTGTACTCTTAGCTTATGGCGTTAAGTACAAAATGAAAAAACGTACTTGAAAATTGCTACATTGACTAGAAGGTGAATCTCAAAAGCATGCCGCCATGTCACCATCAAAGATAACAGCAAAGAAGTGGATAATAGTGAAATACTAGTAGCACGAGGCCTATTATTTGAAATCTTTGCTGTTTAAAGGCAAATTCGACCACAAAGAGGTGGACTTTTCCATTATTCGTCCTTGGATTTGTAAAGGTTTGGCCCTTGTCCAAGGGATGCGGCAGCCTAAGAGGAATGACGGAGAGATAAACAAAGGGCGAGAGGTGTTGCAGAAAGAGGAGGCATGCTGTGAGGACTCTTTTCCTCCCTCCGGTCTACCCCGTCCCCCGGCTCCCTCGGGTGCATCTCTTCCAGTGCGAGCTCCGCTCCTCTGCCAGTTCAACAGTGACAATATGAGATATCGCATCTAAAGAAGCACAGCCAAATATTTGATTTGGACGATTACACTGAAGATGCCTCATCACAACTGTGGGTGCCCAGATTACCAACTCCTTGCTCTTGGCTTCGGTACATTTTGCAGTGAGTACAAACTGCATAGAAGAGCTCGTTACAACACTGATGGAAGCGATCCCAAATGGCTGATGTGGAGTGTCTTGTTTGGGGAAGAGTTCACTGATGAGGAATAAGCTGAGGAGGCAAGATGCTGTTGTTTTTCCTGTCAAGGCAAATGGTACTAAGAACATGGCAAGCGATTTTTTTTTCCCTTTCTAACTTGGATTCAGAAATTCTTGGCAATGATAAAGCAATTGCTTTTCAGGGGAGATCACAGAGGAATAGTCACAATAACTCTTACCCGTCTCTCCTTGACATATGATTGTCTCCATTTCAGGGAGTGTCAGGGATGAAAATTACAGACCTGGGAAGGATCTAAGCTTGGCTGTCTCTAGCACCCTGCTGTGTTCCTGTATTCCTGTGATTGAAACATAAATAAAACCACTGTGCATAATTAGCATCAAATAATACCTTCTTTATGTTTTCATTCCACATGGCATAACATTTCTTAAACTTTATGCAGAAACCCTTAGAGTTCCCAAAAGAAGAAAGTGGCTCAGGACTTTATATTTTTCCACATCTGCTTGAAATGAAAGTTACACTGTGTTTTCATTTTAAAAGCAGAAGAATGAATATCTCTTTCAAAAGTATCCAATCTTTCTGTCGTTAGAGCTTCAGTGACAATAGTAATAACTATGAAGTCTAGGAATTTTGTTGAAATGCAAGATTAGTGATGCTGGGTCCCTGTAGACATACATAGAGACCACAAACTCACTACATTAATTATAAGAGAACAAAAATAGAGGTGTCTGCATCAATGCACAATTATGATGAGGTCCACATTTTATACCTAGAGTTGTTTATTTTTGCAGCTATTCACATACATATGCATTTGCATACATACAGAAGGATATGCACATGCAAACTTGTCTATATATTTAAACTGAAACCTGCAAAATTATCTAGAAATAAGAATTGAAGTGGTCAAGTGTGTGTGTGTGTTTTCATAAAATTAATAGATTTCCCTCTCGACTTTCCTAGCACGCCCTGAAAACAATCAAGTCGTTTGAGAGGATCTGGATAATATGCTTCTGCTATTCAGTTAGTTCGTTAGCCCTGTGCTAATCATGCTGAGGTCATAGGTTCAGTCCCCAGGTGGGCCATTTACATTTGCTCTGCTCCAAAGCATCAGGCTGCACTTCCTACCCCACATCAGACATGATGAATGCACTGCACAAGGTTTGCACGTCAGCATGTGAGCTCTGGAATTAGACTCCATGGATTCAAAGCTCAGCTTTCCACCTCTTAGATGTATGACTTCACAGAAGTTACTCAACCACCATAAGCCTCCATCTCCTTATCTGTGAAATTGAAATAATAATTGTGCTTATTTCATTAAACTGTTGTGGAAATTACATAAGATACCATGAGCCAGAGCTTAGCACAGTGTCTCAGGGCTGAATAAACAAGGATGACTGGAGGACAGGCTCTAGGGATGGGGATGGAGCCTGGGGGGATGTGGGGGAGTAGGGATGACAACAGTTGGTCACAACAGTCCTAAGATGTTATGTTGAGTGGATCTTGTAAATTCCATCTAGTAAGCATGGCTCAGTACCAAATTTAAAACCCAGGATTATGAGCTTACTCATAGGTGGGTGTTGAACAATGTGAACACATGGACACAGGGAGGGGAGCACTACAAACTGGGGTCAGTTGGGGGAAAATACGGGAGGGACGGTGGGGGTGGGAAGTTGGGGAGAGATAGCAAGGGGAGAGATGCCAGATGTAGGTGATGGGGAGGAAGGCAGCAAATCACACTGCCACGTGTGCACCTATGCAACAATCTTGCGTGTTCTTCACATGTACCCCAAAACCTAAAATGCAATAAAATAAATAAATGGGGGAAAAAAAAAGAAGTGGTTTCCTATAAATCCCAAATGAATGGAACAATGTCTAGCTTATTTTCCACCCTTTTACTCCCTATTATTTATGAGTTTCCAAGAATGAATTGTGCATAATAAAGCTTAATTCAACCTTTTGTGAAAAAGTGAAAACATCAATATATGTGGTATCCATTTCAAAAAACATATAGTGAGCTTGTTAAAGAGAAATGTATGCACAGTAGAAAGTTAATTAACTGTATCTTTCATGCATTTCTATTTTAACTATACTTCCCTACTGAGTCTTTTCCACAAAAATTTCTTCCCTTATTTCACTGACTTCCACAGAAGGCTGGCTCTAGAACTTTTGGTAGGAGATGGAGTCAGGTTTAATTATTTTATCCAAATTCCTAATTCATTGTAAATATGTTAAGACAATAAATAAGAAGCCATGGTAAGCCCAAATCTTTTCCAGACATTGGTATGTAATTTGCCTATGCAACCAGTTACCTGATATCATTAAAACAGGATCTACATTCATGTTCAGTTTGAAGACGTGGTAAGAGCCCTGACTCTCATATTTTTTTCTGTGTTTATTTGTGTTGATGAGTGCTTCAATTTCTTCTTACAGTTTTAGTTTGTGTTGCTTCTTTAGATTAATTTTGCCATATGGTTCTGATTTCTTCCCCAGAGAAATCAAGGTCACACATAAATAAAACCTCAGCTTGTTAAAAAGTAGGCAAAAATTATACCAATCATTTCCCACCTTTATATTTGTTTCTCCTACTCAGATAATCATTTAAGCAAAATCAACATGTGATATTACATTTGTACATTTTATTAGATGTAACATCATCTAAGTATTTAAAAATTATCTTACATAAGCAACAGTGTATCAGAAACATACTTTCTAGAGCTTACTAAAATCTCTTCACAGAAGACTGTCTAGAATATTGTTGTCTCGAAAAGGCTCAGTGCAATTAAAAATATGTTCAGATTACCAATTCTTCCTATATTTTACAACTATGTCTATTGTTGACTGCACAAATACATCCTTCTTTACATTCCTTCACCATAATTTTCTCTAAGCTTTTACTGAATCATTTTGTTTTCCATTTTAATATAAAAACAAAACAAAAATGAAATTAAAAAAACAGAATATCTACTAATTATACCTTTAATAAAACCAAATAATAAAATTTTTCATTACCTCCTCACCTAATACTAAAACCTCAAACTTTTCAAATCAAATTATAGAAAAAACTTGTAAAAGGATAGAACTTGTTTTCAACCCAAAGTATTGTTTTCTGTACTGCCGGTAAATATAATTAACATCTAATAGGGGTCATAGAAATAACTGTGGAAATAAGAAAAGTTTCTGAATGTGGATTCATCTGTATTTTTTAATAGTAAAGAAATAAATACAACTATTATGAGATGTTTACTGAGACACTGTTTCTTCCCTCGAAAGCTTCCCTGACACTTTAATGAGACCCTCTGAAAATAGCCTCTGGTATATTAGATTTGCAATGGCCACACAGGAGCATAAGAACAATACAGCTTGGGGTAGAGAGGGGCAGATTTCTCCTCTCCCTTTCGCTCCTGCCCCTGACTCTGCTAAAACTTAGCTAGGAAGACCTGTAGGTATCAGCCATCATCAAAAACCGTGTTCTGAATGCACAATGGACACAATCAAAACAGAGCCCTGAGCCTATGGGGAGTCAACAAAGAATGCGGGAGAATGTGAGTGCATCCCAGAGGCCAGTGCAGTGCCTCCCTGCTGCCTTCGTCATTTGGGACCCATGATGAAAATGCCCATCTCCCCAGACAGGCTCCATATGATCTTCCAGATATGGTATGTTAGGAATAGGAGGATGTACCAAAAGAATATTTTAATAGAGAACAATATGACACTAATTTGGGGGCTGAAGAAGGAATTCAGTACAAATCAATGTCCTTTCTACTGGTACAATTCAGTCATAGGCCAAGGTTGTAAAACAGGGTTATTATTTATAGCAACTATGAGGTGGATTCTTTTTAATCGCTTCAAACTTCAATTTTTAACCCACAAATGTTCACAGCAAAAAGGAATGAATACATGAATAGTATTTAATGGTGAATAATAGTTCGAGGGAGAGCATAAAGCTACAGGAAAAGTGGTAAAGCTTCTCTTAAGACTAAATGACTGTTGGAAAGTGGATTCTAAGTACTCAGAGAGAGTAGTATTGCTGAAGTCAAGAGCAGCTGAGAAGATGTTTTCTGCATCATCAGTGGCTGAAGTGGCTTTGGATGATCTTCTGTGCTATACAGCACCTACCGTATTGTGATGATCAATCAATATTAATGGAAGATGAAAAATGCATGAAGAAATAGACAGAAGGCTAGTGCCAGTGGAGAGGAATTGAGAACTCAGCAATGCCTTCACTTCCATTTTAAGCTGGATAAATACAAAGAGTTGGAGTAGAGTGAGGAAATTCTCAAAACTGAAATGATGGGATGGAAGAGAACAGAAAACTGATAATAGCTTTTAACTATTCTAAACCTACTTATCACTTTATATTTTGAAAAAAAAATGCTTCATAATGATTTATTTCTTCCAATAATGCTGTGAACATGAAGAAAAAGACAGAAATCAAAGGGCAACAGAAGATCAAAATTATGGAGGACTGAGTTCAACCATGAAAAATATATAAGAAATGAGAAAAAGAGAATAAAAAATAAAATACATACTGTAATTAAGCATGATAAATAAGATTTAATATGCAGGCCGGGCGCCGTGGCTCAAGCCTGTAATCCCAGCACTTTGGGAGGCCGAGGCGGGTGGATCACGAGGTCAAGAGATCGAGACCATCCTGGTCAACATGGTGAAACCCCGTCTCTACAAAAAATACAAAACATTAGCTGGGCATGGTGGTGCGTGTCTGTAATCCCAGCTACTCAGGAGGCTGAGGCAGGAGAATTGCCTGAACCCAGGAGGCGGAGGTTGCGGTGAGCCGAGATTGCGCCATTGCACTCCAGCCTGGGAAAAGGGAGAGACTCCCTCTCCGAAGAGCGAAATAAAAAAAAAAAAAAAAATTTAATATGCAAACAGCAGAGGAAAAAAGAAAATACGGACTAACAGAAATTTGCTTAGTTCTGGCTTTGTTTTCTAAATTGGCACCAAAGAGCATGCTTAATGAGAGTTTTGCTAGAGGGAAGAAAAAGTGTTTACTATCTTTTTTTTTTTTTTTTCTGAGACAGAGTCTCACTCTGTCACCAGGTGCTAAGGCTGGAGTGCCGTGGCACAATCTTGGCTCACTGCAACCTCTGCCTCCTGGGTTCAAGCAAATCTCCTGCCTCAGCCTCCCGAGTAGCTGGGACTACAGGCACATGCTGCCACGCCCAGCTAATTTTTGTGTTTTTAGTAGAGACGGGGTTTCACCATGTTGGCCAGGATGGTCTCCATCTCTTGACCTTGTGATCTGCCGGCCTCGGCCTCCCAAAGTGCTGGGATTACAGGCGTGTTTAGTATTTTTTAAGCAAAAGGCAGACTTCCCAATGATGACTCTTCCTGCAACCAGGTCCTTATGTCATTTATTGGAGTTCTGAAATTCTGGGTGTTCTGGAGCCAATGTGCCTATATGAGAGTGCAGAGGGGAGAAAAGGCTACCAACCAGCAAGAGAGCAGATGCTCGATTTACAGATCGTCTTGATGCGAGCAAACCATGGCTGAAAGTTATACTAATTAGCACTATGGCTGATTCCTTTCTTGAGAACCTCATTTGTTTTATGTATATTTGTTTGCTGGTTTTTAGAATTTTTTTTTTTTTTTACATAGTGTCATGAGATCTTGGCTATAGAGGGAGAAAAAGGAAAGGGTAAGAAGAGAGAACCAAAAAGTGTTTAAGGAACATAAAAGTACACCAATGAATTTATTTACTTTGGTAAAACATTTATTGGGATAATAATGGTAATATAATAATAAGTTATTTTTTACTGTTTTAATTCCTTTCATCAGACCTAGTGTGCCCAGCCGCAACTACCATTCAACTCAAACACATACTAAGATGTACGTAACAAAGAACAATTTGGTCCTTTAATGAATTAGATAAATGACAATGGTGATAATGACAATGATAATGCTGATTTCTTTTATAAATGATGCATGTGCTGATCATTTTAATGCCTAAAAATAGAAAGGGTAGGTAAAAGACTAGAGTTGTTACCAAAGTGAGAAAGCAAAAGATGTCAGCAATAAAGTTTCTTTCATATGAAAAATAATTACCAAGGCAGTTTTTAATGAAGGAAACACTATACATCTTAAGAAAAGTCCAGTTTCCCAAGTTTCTCAACGTTCTGCACCAGCATATATGGATGTAGACGTCTGCTGTTGATTATGAATTCACCAGGCATAAGAGGTGCCCTTTGCTGATGTCACTCGGTGTTTATGGTATCCCAAATTTGCCATGTCACTTGGATATTCTTTATATTTTGACTATGTTCTACTCTCCAAGTACAAAAATCTTGTCTTAACAACCCTACACACTCCTGAGTATTTCATCTGAGATTGGGTAAAGGAAATGCCAGTTTCCCAGTTATACCAGCTCCAGCTTTTACACATATCAGAGGTCTATCCTTTAAAGTGGTACTCATACTCTAAGGCTTTCTATGATTATTATGATACTCTCTTCCAAATAAATAGTGCATTTAACAAGGTGCAGGAACATCTGGTGTGAGGTGATATATTCAAACTAAGACCTGAAATAAAGAATTAGCCATTGATATATTAATAACAAAGAAGACATACATTTTCAATGATGTTGTGAGAGATATTTGTAAACTAAACATCTATAACTAAATAAATCTAAGTATGGTAATAAAATATAACTGATACTATCTTAAATATATGGCTGATGTTACAATAAATAGAGGAAAATCCATAATGCCTGAAAAATAAAGAAACAAAATCGAAGTAATAAGTAATATTGATGCGTTAGCATTTCTGATGCCATTTGTTTGTCTGTGTAACCAAGCTACGTGTATTTCAATGAAAATGAAGTGAGGAAGACAAGGGAGACGTTGCAGCTGAAGCACCGACCTGAAACTGGGTATGAATCTACCTTTAGCAAAAATGTAGACTGGAAAAACGCAATTCGTCATTCAATAAGATAAGAAAATGAATGAAACTTGTCTTGGTTTGAGCTTTGCCTGGAAAAAATATCCTCTGAGAATTCACAATCATAGTACTCCTACATGGGTTTGAGATTTGAACTTAAACTTCTTGCAAGGTAACAGAAAACCGTAAGTTAAGAAATTAACATAAAAGCTCATCCAAGAAGTCATGTTAACAAGAACCACAGACTATTCCCTCCCAAGAAGTTCAGATAATGAAATGATCAAATGCAAATTATAAAATAATTATGTTTAAGACGAGAAACTTTCAGACAGCTTTTCCTAATGTCTACATTAAATTACCTTCCCACCAACAACATACAAGAGTTCCCTTTTCTTTTTATATCCTCACCCCGCTTGTTATCTTTCATCTTTTGATAATGGCCATTCTGACAGGTGTGAGATGATGTCTCACTGTGATTTTAAATTGCATTCCCCTAATAATTTGTGATGTTGAACATTTATCACATATCTGTTGGCCATTTGTATGTCTTCTTTTAAGAAATGTCTTATTCAGTCTCCTTACCTGTTATTTAATCAAATTATTTGTTTGCTTTTTCTAGAGTTGTTTGAATTCCTTATATATTTTGGAAATTAACATCTTATCAGATGTAAGACTTGAAAATATTTTCTGCTAATCCATAGGTTATCTTTTCACTCTGTTGCCTCTTTTGTGGTGCAAGAGCTTTTTAGTTGGAAATAATTCCATACTTCTATTTTTGCTTTTGTTGCCTGAAATCTAGAAAATCATTGCCCAGAGCAATAATGTGTCATTTTCTCTCTGCATTTTCTTCTAGTAGTTTTATAGTTCAGTTCTTACATTTAAGTTTTAAATCCATTTTGAGTTGAGTCTTGTGTAAATGGTGAAAAAGTGCCCAATTTCATTCTTCTGCATGTGAGTCGGCAGTTTTCCAAACATCTTTTATTTGAGAGGTTGTCCTTTTCCCATGTGTATTCTTGGCACCTTTGCTGAAAATCAATTGATTGTACAAGTGTGGGCTCATTTTTAATCTTTGTATTCTGTTCCAATGGTAGAGTTGTCTCTTTTTATGGCCGATAACAGGCTGTTTTAATTATTATCACTTTGTAATATAGTTTGAAATCAGCTAGCATGATACTTTCAGCTTTGTTTTTTTGTTGTTGTTGTTTATTTTGCTTTGGGGTTTTGTTGTTGTCATTGTTGTTTTGTTTTGCTCAAGATTGCCTTGACTATTCAGGGTTTTTTGTGATTCCATATGAATTATATATATATTTTTTCTATTTCTGTGAAAAATGACATTGAAATTGTGTTAGAAATTGTAATGAATTTTTAGATCACCTGAGTAGTATGAATGTTTGAACAATATTAATTCTTCCAATTGAAAAACATGAGATATTTTGCCACTATTTGCACTTTCAATTTCTTCCATTATAGTTCTGCAGTTTTCAGTGTTCAGTTCTTTCATCTCCTTAGTTAAATTTTTTCATAAGTGTTTATTTTTTGTAGCTGTTGTAAAAGGAATTGCTCTCTTGATTCCTTCTTCAGACAGTTCCTTGTTAGTGTTAGAAACACTACTTATTTTTGTGATAATTTTGTGATGATTTGCATCCTCCAACTTTACTATATCCATTTATTAATCTGATTAGGTTTTGCGTAGAATATTTAGTTATATATATATATATATATATATATATATATATATGTAATATTATATCATCAGCAAACAGCAACAATTGTGATCCTTCCTTTTCTATTGGAATGACTTTTACTTCTTTGTCTTGCCTGACTGCTCTGGCAAGAACTTCCAATACTATGTTGAATAAAAGTGACAAGAGTGGGCATTCTTGTCTTGCTCTAGAAATTTCCACTTTTTACTATTGAATATAATGTTAGCTGTGGGCTGATCATATATAACATTTATTGTGTTGAAGTACCTTTCTTCTATACCTAATTTGTTGAGCGTGTTTATCATGAAAGAATGCAAAATTTTGTCAATTTTTAGTCTGCATATAATGAAATGATCATTAGACCATCATGGTTTTTTTCTTCCTTCTGTTAATAAGTGTTGCATCATCATATTTTGGGAACATGTGTGGTGGGGGTAGGATTGTAATTAGTAAGTAAAGCTCACAAATTTCTACATCTGGAAGAGCCCCTTGCAGACTTGATATAAAGACAATTTGAATTCACTTACTCATGTGTAGAATATACATCACCCTGAGATTCTGCAGTTTGAGCTCCATGTCCACTCTATGTGGAAATAACCTGGCTCCCTTTGGGTGTGTGAGAGTGATATTTGCATGATGAAACAAAAATAAAACACAAAAATAGTAATACTAAGAGCATACTTTGACTTTCATGAGTGCTGCTTGCCAAATATTTTTAGTTTTTCTCACTGCACTTGTTGGTCCCACTGGAGTTGGCTGGGGCAGTGTGACGAGCTCTGACTGATGAGCTGTGAGCAGATATGATGAAGCATGGCACTTCGGGGCCAAACTATTAAAGTGCAGATGAAATTCCCTCCCGAATTAGCTGCCAGTTGAGATGGTGGTTGTTTCATCACCCAGGGTCCTGGAGTGAGGCAGCCTGGGGCAGAGTCCCCAGACCACCTACCTACCTACCTTCCTTCCTTCCTTCCTTCCTTCCTCCTTCGCTCCCTCCCTCCTTCTTCTTTTTTCTCTTTCTTTCCTTCCTTCGTTTCTTTCTTTCTTTCTTTCTTTCTTTCTTTCTTTCTTTCTTTCTTTCTTTCTTTCTTTCTCTCTCTCTCTTTCTTTCTTTGTCTTTCTTTCTTCTCTCTCTGTCTCTGCCTCTCTTTCTTTTAAGCAGACAGATACACTAATTGTTTGCCTCCATGGAATAACCTGGTTTATTCTAGTTTATAAGTAAGAGCTCAGTACTGAAAAGAGAAATGATAATGATGCAAGTTGCAATGAGTAATAATACTAATATATATATGTCTGTGTGTGCATACAATGGAAGTTTGCAGAGATACTAGACAAAGTTCCCCATGGCACTGAGGTAAGAGCTGTTGACCATATATAATAAAAACAAAGTGAATAATTCCTAAACAGAGAAGCCACTTTGAAACAGGCTTTCCTTAAAATGTCGTCACCAAATGTATTGTTTCCCAGTCCCAGCTCTGACACTGTATGTTTGGTCAAATCATAGAATCTCATCACACCTTTGTTTTCTTACATGCAAAACAATGGCAGCATTTAAAGTAAGATCCTACCATAAAATTCTACAACTGAAAATAATGTAAATTGTAATTCTAAAAATATGAAGTGCTCTTAAAGTATCAATGAATGTGATATCAATGAATAAAGTTTTGTCTGCTTGCTTTGAAATATCTAAACATAAATGTTCAAGGGTAAGAAAAAGCTCCCTAACCTAAATTCAGAAAATGTACAGTCTATATCAAATATCATATAGCTTCTATAAACCATCCCATACTACAACAAAAATAATAATACAATTTATTGCATACTGATACAAGTCTTAGCTATCACTGTAATCTTTTTGCTTCCCACAAAACAAAAAACAATCTCTCTCTCTCTCTGTCTGTCTCTCTTACACACACACACTCTTAAACACATAGGTGCATCCCCATACATGCACTCATATATTGTGCACATTTTCTGACAAATTTTCCAAAAGTGAGAGTTAAGAACAAATACTGATACCCTCATATGATTGCTGTAGAAACTCAGACACAGAGAGGCTGGATGATTTGCTTAAATTTATTAAGCACAGGATTGTGGAGACCAAAAAAAAAAAAAAATTAGATAAGAATTTCCTGGCTTCCATTCCAATGATCAGCAGCAGACTTTAATGTGCCAAGTTATCATTCTAGGATGGAGGATACCAAACAAAGACAAGGATGGGGCTATCTTTGATTGCACAAAATATTTTTACTCTATTTCTTTAAAAAAAAATTGCGAGGGAGAAAGGAGTCTTGAGAAGACATCATTGGCTAACGTTGCTATGCTGTGTCCCTAACACTTTTTTCTGAAAGCCTCCCTGATAGAGTGTCACTGTTTGACAGCCGAAATGCCTCTTGCTGCGTAGGATTGAAAGCAGAAGATAACCAGGCGACATACGCTATGTCAATGGCAAGAAAAACTGTATCTCTTTCACCTCCAAAGCCTGAAAGCCTTTTGAATACTTGAGCTAGGATCTCCTACGAGGAATCTATTTTCCATGTAATGGTGTGAATTTCCCACATTGAAACTAAATATTCATGACTTCATGAAAGCGCTAAGCTTCTGTATTAAAAAAAAAAAAGATTCTAAGTCCGTTTTATACATTTTGGACAAGCTAGTATTTGACATACTCTATATGTTCTGAATAGCATTATAATTTCAAATAAATCTCTACTGACATCATTTCAGTAATGTCATATCCTTAAAAACCATCTGATAGGCGAAGTGCCCTTTCCGTGGATTAACCAAATAGACACATGAGGGAGGATGTAGAAGAGAGAAGAGAGAGCAGGCCAAGAAGGTACTCCTTCTCATGTTCTTTGTTGGGATCCTCCCTTGTCTTAGAGCCTCTTTTCTTTCTAAGCCTCTCACAAAGCTCCCGTGGAACTTCTTTATGGCTCCATGCCTGCGGCGTTTCTCAACAGCAGTAGCACCGTACAGAGAGTTGTTCTTGCTCTCTTCCTCTATCTGGGGGAAATATTAAGCAAAGCGTGTTATACAAGCAAAACCCATTATGGGGCTGTCTCCTGGCCAAATTGAGACAGGTAGGAAAATGAGGCGTGTTTTAGGCATGTAGGCACAAAGATAATTTTATGAAAACAAATGGCCTTATTACTGTGTAAATCTGTTGAAATCTCCTTTAGGATGTACTTTGTATTGGGAAAGCCGAGCTTGTTTCTCTTTCCAGCATGCCCTCCCTCTCTTTTCCCCAGGAAATAGACTGATATTCCAAATGTATTCACAGATTCTGTTGAACATGATATAGAAATCACTCAGATTGAAAACGTCATGCTTGGTGTGTAGTTGATGGATATGTAATTCTTTGATTCTACGTTTGCAAAATATCATTAAAATATCTAAGGATAAATATATTTCTGTTTTTATGAAGTACAATCTCAAAAGGTCAGGAATGAGAGAAGACACAGAATCTGAATGCGCCATTATTCTTACCTGATACAGCCATCTGAGCCTTTAAAGATTTCTCAGTTCATGCTTCTAATATTACTGTTTAATGTTCATAGGTATTTCTTTAAAAGAAGTGTTTTCAAAACATCTTGGTTTCCAATAAAATATTTATTGTACTAGAAGGTAGATAATAATGATTAGAAACAAAAGCCCATCTTCGCTTTCAAATTAGAATACGATAAAGGAGAGAATTAAGGAAATGTGCAATTGCACAGCAGAAGAAGGAGTGCTATGATAAATGAAGTTTTCTCTGGTCCCTGCAAATGGGAAATGAGGGGAGGCTATTTCCCTCTGGGATCCAGATTTGAATCTTAAAGTTCCCACAAAGTAAATGGGAGGATGGGAAATTGAACATCCAGCCCAAGCCCTGATACTGTGAGTTCATGTTCAACATAAGACGAAAGACCTCTTACTTCAGACAATTCAAGATCCTCCCCATGATTGCAGGTTGGTATACATAGGCCCTCTCATGCACCCCAGGTAAACGCTTTCCTGCCTTTCCTAAACCTACTTCTTCTTTTCATTCTTTCTAGCTCATCCTTCTTTCTTAATTCTCTCTTCCATAGTCTTCCAGAATAGTCAGTATTCCCTCCAAAATTCTTAACTCTCCAATCTAGACTTGCATCTTGCTAATGTCTCAAATTGAGGAAATACACGTTTGAAACAAAAATATCCAAGGGAAGGGAGTGGGTCCAGTCTCTGGGGAAGGCAAGTTGAGAGTGTGTGAGCATGGGTGGATGGTGGGTGGTAGGATGAGAAAACAGCTCTTTTTTCCAGGTTGTATTTTCCTTTACCCCATGAATATCAGAATATTAGAATATCAGCGCTATATGGAATCCTCAAAGATAACTTCTCATAAATAATACTTATCATGTTCATGAGATATCATTGCAACCTGCCCCATCTCCAATTAGAAAGTTGTTTTCCAGTAGTGTAGAAAGGAATGGGTGCTATTCTTAATGTCTCTCTAATAATTTCTAAACATCTTCCCTGAACAGGAATAGACAAAATCATGGATAGGGTTAGTTATATGCCTGAATATACAACAATATAGGTTGGGAGTTACTATAATCTAGATTCTAATTGAAGTCAGAGGAGCAGATACATTGACCTTCTCACTCTACCTGGATGCATAATGAAAAAAAAAGTGCTCCTCTGACAGAATACTGAAAAGAACAGCTTATCCACTGGGCTTGGAGAAATCAATGTACGGACCAGGGAGGTGAGAACTTTCCTAGATGTTGTGGCCTCAGAGAAGCTGAGATGAAGGAGGACACAAGCGTGTTCATGAAACTTGGTAACAAAAAATGTTTGAGTGGTTTTACTGAAGGCAGTGTATAAAGTATGGGAGTCAGATTCAGGTCATAATGAATGGAAGAATGAATGGAGGTCCTTTTATTTCTAGAGCTATGGCAAATCAGATACTCCTAGGGAAACAAGTAATATACAGACTAAAACCAAAACTGAAATGGAAAACAAAAACCAAAATACAAAAGAAAAACAAGAAACAAAAATCCATAACTCTTTAAATGCATTGCTGAGCAGACCTGGTATTAAATACACAAACACACACACACATACGCATGCACACACAGACACACACACACATACATATATACACACATATATATGCATGTATGTGAATATATATATATATATATATATATATATATGTATATATATATAATGAAGTCAAACCAGGCACCCGAGGAGATAGGAAGTCCAGCCTCCACCCTGAGGGCTTCCCTCAGATCCTGAAATCTGGAGTTTCCACACTGAGAGTGAGATGGGTCATGGGGAAAGATGGTAAGCCTAGGACCAGGCCATGCAGAAAGAAATCTAGGCTGGATGCGGTGGCTCATGCCCGTGATCCCAGCCCTTTGGAAGGCCTAGGCAGGTGGATCACAAGGTCAAGAGATTGAGACCATCCTGGCCAACATGGTGAAACCCTGTCTCTACTGAAAAATACAAAAATTAGCTGGGCATGGTGGTGCACACCTGTAGTCCCAACTACTCGGGAGGCTGAGGCAGGAGAATTGAACCCGGGAGGTGGAGGTTGCAGTGAACCCAGATCCCACCACTGCACTCCAACCTGGCAACTGGTGACAGAGCATGACTCTGTCTCAAAAAAAAAAAAAAAAAGAAAGAAATCTAACAGAAAATTTCCCACATAAACCTGGAAACTCAAAGATTTTACTCCCAGGAAAGGACGAGGGTTAAAGAGCAAAGTGATGGGAGGTAAAGAACAGGCCACATGCTGTTTCAAAGCTCGTGCTGATCAGAAGGGGATAAATCTTTCTCCTGGGAATCTAGAACTACAAGTAGGCCCTGACATGGGTTTTCATTCTGAATACTGAATATGTGTGAAGTCTAAAATTAAAGGAAAACAGGTTTGTAATCTATATAGGTAAATAACAGAAGTAAAAGCAAATTCCCTCTAAGACCTCACAGAATTCTGAAACATTTCTGGAAGAGGAATGGCTTATATTTAAAAATACTAAATATCCACAAGAAAACCTGCACACAAATGTTTATAGCAGCTTTATTCATAATTGCCAAAACTTGGAAGAAACCAAGATGTCCTTCAGTCAATGAATGGATAAACAGTGGTACACTCAAACAATAGAATATTATTTAGCACTAAAAAGAAATGAGCACACACACAAAAAAGGAAAGACACAGTGAAAATTTAAATGCATATTACTAAGTGAAAGTAGCCAGTCTGAAACATCTATATATCATATGATTTCAACTATATAACATTCAGGAAATAAAACTGTAGAAAGCGTATAAAGATTACTGGGGTTAGAGGATGGGAGATGGGTAGGTGGAGCACAGAAGATTTTTAGGGCAGTGAAACTAATTCATATGATACCATAATGTTGGATACACGTCATTATACACACATCCAATCCCACAGAATGTACACTACCAAGAGTGAACTCAGATGTAAACTATGGTCTCTTGGTGATGATGATGTGCAAATGTAGGTTGATCAGTACCGCTCTGGGGAAGGGAGTGTAGATATTAGGGGAGGCTGTGTGTGTGGCGGGAGATATAAGGGAAATCTCTGCAGTTTCCTCTCAATTTTGCTGTAAACCTAAACATGCTCCAAAAACATAGCCTTTAAAAAATCAAAAAATAAAAAATAAAAAACAAAGAACCTTCAGAAAAACGGATGAAGTAAAATAGCCACAGTATACCCTAAGGTGTATCATGGGGCAACAAAGAGGTCACAGGATGACTTAAATTTTCAAAGGAAGACAACAATACTTGCCTTCTATCACACTCTAAGTAAATTCCTAACCTGATTACGGCTTTAATATTAGACCATGCTGCAGCCTTTTCAATTACTTTATACCCTTGTGAGGCTGTGAAGAAAGAAATTCAAGTGAACATGAATATGAATGTGGAACAGGAAGAGATGCATCAACACCTGACCTTTTCCCAAGGTTTGAGTTGTAGGCCACCAAATGGTCACACACATCTTACTAGTAAGTAGCTGTGGTTACTCATTATGAAATAAAATTATACTTTTTTAAATCTGTGTGTATTATTTTTTCAAACAGTCTATAGATTTTTAGAGTATAATTACTGATTGAATTGTTGAATCTACCTACTGGTAGATATTTCTCTTCATCTAGAGACCTTGAATTAATCATAAATGTTAGTTTGGGTCCTCTCAGCAGTAGATATCATTGCAAAGTTGGAAGCAAAAGAGGTTCTTGGGGATAATACCTGCGACAAATAAAGGGGTGAATAGTGAGGGTAAGCAAGGAGATCCTTGAGACTGCAAGCAATGTCTGGTGACTCTGAAAAAGGAGAGGAAGAAGGAAGGAGGACTGGGTAGAAGACAGACAACTGCATGTCTGAGAAACCCGGTCAGCTCCATGGGGTACTTGAGTAAAGAGGATACTATATTGGGCAGAAATGATCAAGCCCAATTCCCTACCACATTCAACCATCGGCTGAAATTTAGCTGCCTATGGAGACTATGACTTGGCTCAAAGGCAGATCTCAAGCACTGCAGCTGGAGGCCACCACACTGCACTCCTCACAGCAGCTCTCTTTTGCAAGGATATCTGAGCATGCCTACCCCACAAGCTGCAGGGTATATAGAAAATATCCACTTTACGTTACATATTCAGAGAAAAGCTCCTCCATGGCTCCCATGGGCTTCCTCAGTGGAATTAAGAAAAGGGAGGTTATTAGGAGGAACTATATACCACCACCATGACGTTAGTCTTGAAGCCACAACTGGTACTCACTCTCTTCCCATCCACTTCCTCTTCTGAATTTCCCTCACCTTCAGTTTTCACCTCTGCAGCTTTGAGTGCCTTGGCTGGTAATGTGACACTAACGACTAGTGTTAAGAGTGTAAGCCCTTGGTCACCACACTCTTTTCTGGCCCAAGTGGCAACACATTTTCATTCACAGTTACCACGGGTCAAGGGAATAAAGAAAGGGACCAGGTGGATCACCTGGGTGCCTCCATGTATTGCTCCCTTTTTTCACTATGTAAAAACAGTCCTACCTCCTCATACCAATCACTGAAGGAATATATAAAGAAGGTTTACCTCCAAATGAGTACAGGACAAGAAAATTAAAACAAAACAAAACAATCCCACAAATCCAAAAGATGGTAAGAAAGAAGGGAAAGAATAAAAGAAACACTGAAAACGTAGAAAAAATAGAAACATATAACAAACAATAATAAGTTAAGCATAGTAATAAAACTAACAGTGATCACAATTAATATTAGTGGGGTAAATTTTAAAATAAAAGACAAATGTTTAAATATGTATTAAAAACAGAATATAACCTATAAGGACACGTGCACACGAATGCTCATTGCAGCAATGTTTACAATAGAAAAGACCTGGAACCAACCCAAATGCCCATCGACGATAGACTGGACAGGGAAAATGTGGCAGATATACACCATGGAATATTATGCAGCCATCAAAAATGATGAGTTCGGGTCCTTTGTAGGGACATGGATGAACCTGGAAACCATCATTCTCAGCAAACTGACAGAAGAGCAGAAGATCAAACACTGCATGTTCTCACTCATAGGCAGGTGTTGGACAATGAGAACACATGGACACAGGGAGGGGAGCACTATGCCCTGGGGTCAGTTGGGGGAAAATAGTGGAGGGACGGTGGGGGGTGGGGAGCTGGGGAGAGATAGCAAGGGGAGAAATGCCAGATGTAGGTGATGGGGAGGAAGGCAGCAAATCACACTGCCACGTGTGTACCTCTGCAACAACTTTGCATGTTCTTCACATGTACCCCCAAACAGAATATAACAAAATAAAAGTAAGCATCTTTCCTAAGAAATATACCTTGAGCCTAAGGGTAAATTAAAATCGGATGCCAAGGTAAAAATAAAGACATACTAGCTATATGTTAACCAAAGAAATCTGATGTAGCTATATTAACTTCAGATCAAATATTATTTAATACAAAAGGCTATATTAACAAAATAATAAAAGTTTTATTTCATGGGGAACATACAACAGTTCTAAGCTAACACACATAGTAATACAGCCTCAAAAATATGTAGGGGATAACTTGAAAGGCTTCAAACCAAATACACACATATGTCATCCCCCTGCGTACTTTGACATACATCTTTCAAGTGAAGACAGATCATGGTTATAAAATAGGACAAATGAAGCAAACCTAAGGCTATAAAACATTTGAATATAAAAAGTATAAAAGTTCATATAATGGGTACATACAGAACTCTCTCCCATCAATTGAAGACGACTTATTTTTAAGGAGAATATAGAAAACAATTATGACAATTGATAAAAGGGTACATCATAAAACTAGCCTCAAAAAATATCGAAGGGGTTGCGTCACACAGAGCTTTCTCTGATTTGACCTCAATACAATGAAGTTAGAAAACACTAACAAGAAAAGATAATCAGAGATATTCCACACACTTGCATTAAAAACCATGTTTTATACCTCAATAGTCAAGTAATAAATCATAAGGAAAATTAGAATATGAAAAAGAATGGTAAGAGAAAAGTAATAACAATCTATGAAATATAATTAAAGCTAAGTTCTCAAGAGAAAATGGTAACCTTGAATACTTTAAAAAGAAATACTCAGATTTCATAAATAAATTATCCAACTTATAAATTACCTAAGAAGAAATAGAATAAGCCTAAAGAAAGAAGAAATAAATAGAATATTATTTTCCCATTTATAGTTTTATAAAGAGCAAATATGTTACCAAATTATTTTTTCCCAGAAAACCAAGCTTTATTTTTGTTTTTTATGAATTTTTTATATAGGTAAAATCATGTAACACATACAATTTTCATGTCTAATTTTTATCTTATATAATATAAATGTTATTACATCACAAATAATTTCATATTACTAAAATTTCAAATATATATATATTTTAAATTTATGTATTATACTTTAAATTCTGGGGTACATGTGCAGATCATGCAGGTTTGTTACATAGGTATACAAGTGCCATGGTGATGGTTTGCTGTACCCGTTGCCCCGTTATTAATTATGATTTTAAGGAATTGACTTAGATAATAAAAAATGTAACTAGAAGACTCTTTCCAGTAAGTCTCTCATATTTCTGCACATCTCGTGGGCAGAAGCATTAGCTACTTTTGCTCTGTGCTATCTTGTCAAGGATGCTTGTATTGCACACAGCCTGGAGGATGGAAATAGTGTCTTCTTCCAAAGGGCAGATTTATTTACTGTTAAGTATAATAATGTCTTCCTTTGAGGCACAGTTTAGATAGGCTCAATGCTCATTATAAAATATTAGGGCTCCTTAATCTTAGTGTTATTCTCCTGTAACACAACCTGCTGTGTGCATAGGTATCGCCTAGTACTCTTCACATCATCCTGTGAGAATTACAGTTTGGAGAACTTGCACAAAAATCATGACATCCTGGCCACTTCTGTTGCTGTGACAAATAAGATGTCCTTTGTATCTGACCTATAGTTTAATGTCTTCTGTCAATATCTGTGTAACAATTGCAAACTAATTTGTTGACCTGCAAGTAGGTTGTTCTTATGAGAGAAAATAAAATTGGATTCCCACCTTTAGACATACATCAAAATCTATAGCAGATTAATTAAAGGCTTAAATGTGGGAGGTAAATACATAACACTTTAAGAAGACAACATAGGGCAATCTTTATGATTCCCAAGACAAGGAAGAATTTATATCCGAAAAAGTGCTAACTGTAAGTGTGAATAAAATTTGATAAGCTTGAATCATTTAATATTAAAAATATCTGTCTATAGCAAGACCATTAATAGATTAAAACGACAAGACAGAAACTTAGAGAAGAAACTTCTAACACATATAATTGAAGAGGAATTCATATTCAAAATAAATAAAGAACTTCTAAAATTATCAATAACATTTTAAAAGTCAATTCAAAAAAATGAACAAATTCTATGAAAAGCCATTCCACAGAAAACATGAAAAATATATGACAAGGTGTTCCATCTTATTTGTCGTCATAAAATGCAAATTATAAATATAATAAAACATCTTTTTCAAATTATTGAATTGTCAAATATTTTCTTAAAAACCAGATAATATTGAACATTGCCTAGAATGTGAAACAGCAGAAACTCTGCTGCTGGTGGGAAAGTAATTTGCTACAACTTTTTATGGAAAATGATTGCCATTACTATTTAAAGTTGAATATATAAAGACCTCTCTATCCGGCAAGTCTAATCCTGGATACATAGCCCAGAGAAATGGCTGCACAATCAAACCAAGAGATGTTTAAAAAAATGTCCACAGCAAAATTGTTCATAATAATAAGTACCGAAACTAATTCTAATAGTCTTAAGTAGTAACGATGGACAAGCAAATTTTGCCACATTACAAAATGGAATATAGCACTAAAAAATCATAAGCTACTGCCTATGCTTTAACATGCATGAATCTCAAAAGAGAATACAACACAGAGTGCTTACATTGATACAAAGTTCAAATGTATGTTCAAACAAATATAGTAGTGTTTGGGAATTCATAAACATGAATATAACTAGAAAGAAGCAAATTCGATTAATAGAAAATTAGGATAATATTGTGGTTACGTCTATGAGGAAAAGGGAGCTACTCTTGATGAAGGGCATAGAGGAAGCTTCTAAGAACTGATAATTTTTTCTTTCCTAAGTCTTTTCTTTCCTAATCTTGGTACAAGGCCATTAATTTAATCATTATTCTCTTAAAAGGGTATACATTAAAAATTTTCTGTGTAGATTACATTTTGCAGGAAACTTTTCAGGACATTTTAAGTCTAAATATAACAGTGCGATAACTCCTACAACATATGCAGTATGATATACAGAAAGTTTAATTGCAACCTCTGAAGTCAACAGAGAAAAATTCTTCTTTGTGAATGATGCATTTGCTTTACAGTTCAAATATCTCTTCATTAAGTCGCTTTGCGCTGCATCGTAGACTTTTACCTTGCATGCTTGCTTCTCCTTGCTTCCAAAATTGGGCTCAATGAAATCACCTTTGCTGTTTTTCTTTCTTTTTGTTTTTTGGTTGTTTGGTTTTTTGTTTTTTGGCAGAAAGAGTAAAGCTGTGAAATATGTGTGCTTTAGATAGCAAAATGTAAGTGAGAAATACAATTCCAATCCTTTTAAATTTTAACTGTGTTCATCTTTCTGTACACATATCTCATTGTGACTTAACATTATAAGTTTTGTGATGAGTGAGCAGTCATTCTGGTGGATAACCGGGCAGATGGCAGGGTAGCTCCACACTCAAATAGCATAAAAGTATGATCCCTCTGGAATATGGGCATGTATTTTTTTCAGCAAAAAATTCAACTGTCTCCATATAAAAACATGTTCTCTCATCATCTCTGCCTTGTCATTTCTCTTGTCTTGAGATATCTATTCATTCATTCATACATTCAGAGAAAATCTAAAACCAAAGGGTTAAAGAGGTATTAAAGGCATGTTTACAGAGAGAGAAGTAAGAAAAAAGATACTGGATTGTTCAAACAAATTAGAAATTTTGATTACTACTGCTTGAGGCCAGTAATATTTGTGGTGTTTTAGGCCCAAGGGTGCCAGGCTGCCTGTGGAAAAGACTAAATTAATTAATGTTTTTGAGATTAATTAGAAAATTAAATGGAAGTATAATGAAACCAGCATGACTTAGCTCACTGGATCTACAACTATGTGCCACTAAATTTGAGTGTTATTCAAAATTTCTATTTATTACTTGAATACAAATATAGTAAGAGTGTCATAATTGATTTTTTTTTTCTATTCTAGTACCTAATTCCAGACAACAGAACTGCTAGGAATTTCACAGTATTATAAAGCACAAAGCTGTCTGACAGTCCTGGCCTGAGTTAATGTCCTTCAAAGTGCCTTCATGAGAAATAAACTAAAATATCCCCCAACTTTTCAGTGATATTTTAGAAGGATGCCACAGGTCATTATATTGGCCTCTTTACTGGGTGGTCCTTCTGATTCCGTGAGCCTTTTTGCAGCTGAAACATTTTTGGTCAGTGTGTGGCATCTCCCATCAGCAAAAGGAGATATGAGAAAGGAGGCAATAAACTCCAATAGGGAGGAGAAAGAACTGAGGAGTGTAACTTGGCATTTATTGCGTTGAAGTGATGTGACAATGTTTTCACCTTCTTCTCTGGCTCTGTGTCTTGTTCTCTGTAAAATGAGAATATTTTAAATGATTTCCACATGTCCCTGTTGAACTGTCAGGTAACTGAAATGAAACAGGTATGAGCCCATTGTTATATGATGCAATCCCATCAACAAGGCTTTTATTTGAATGTAATATGGCTGGTAAATAAGAGTATTCAATAATTGAAAATTTAAGGAAATAATTATTTAAGTAAATACAACTCCAAGAAAATGCAATTGTCTTTTATTAGACTGCAGATGTGGCTTGCAACTCTCTTCATAAGTCTTGCTCAAACTCTTCCTCTGCCAATTTTTCAAATCCAGCTTCTCTGGGCTAGTTTTTCTTGCTGTTTTTAAGATATCATTTGTATCTTAGAAACAATATGATAGATTGTATGTTGGGATGGACAAAAGAGCAACCAAATTCATCTACTTGTTATCAGTTGGACAATCACTGGACCCAGCGAGGTGCAACAGATAATTGATTATAAAATGCATTATGTTTCAGAACCCCATGATTAGTAATAAAAAAAAATTGTATCCACTTTCACTCCTAATCTTCCTTTTTCCAATTTTTCAAGAGAATGGTGTAATTTTTGTTTGTTTGTTTGTTTTTAAAGCACATCTGGTACGGTGTCAACAAGTCAGCATGGAAAATATTCTTAAGTTTTGATATAATATGCATTTTAAAGAGAAAAAAATCATTCTATTGCACTCTTAGTATCATTCATAAGGGTTGCCTTTTCATCTTCGGTTACTAAGAAGCTCTTATTTAAAACTGAATTTATAAATAAAAACTAAAACTTCTCTCCTTTTAAATAGAATAGAATTTTTTCCCATGATGTGTTATTCACATTTTAATATAGATTAGGGATTCCCAAAGAGTCATCAGTGGACTCTTATTTGATGAGATGTTTCTTGTATAGTTTTCTACAATAAAATTAATTTGGAAAATACTTCCATCTCTTGAATTTACTTAACATATGAGAAACGTTCAGTCCGTGAGAATTCTTACAGAAAGGACATTCGCTTAAATTTTAGCAAATATATTTCTCGACACATAGCTTATAATTTAAGATCTAATTCCATCTATTAGATATTGATTCAGACTTTATGCTTCCCACAGCAGAAATTGGACTAATCTTGTAAGATCCCTATGAGAGCCCTGTAGACTCATAATAAATAGCATTTGGTGATTTTATAATTCAATAATTTGACTAAACTCTAGACTAGAAAAAAGAGAGTTTTAATCCCAAAACACACGTGGGTGTATAATGGTATCAATCATATCAAATAGACCTATAATCCCAACTAATTAGAATTTTATGTAGTGATTTGTACATTTTGGTTCCCCAAACACATGTAATACACTTATTGGGCTAATTTATTGTAATTTCTGTTACACCCAGAAGGACAAGCTGATTTTGTTGTGATTCTCACCCTTTGCAGATGTCAGCATCACCTGGGGGTTCTCCGTGGTCTTAATCTACTTCCACTCTCCTGGCCTCCACATTTCTCATTGGGTTTAATGAGGATTCTGATAGCCACCATGTTTGAGAAGCACCCCACAAATGAAACTGGAGCTGTTCTCATTTTGTTCTTTTTATTCTTTAGCTCCCCACAACATCCCACCCTAGTACGTAAGCATAAGACACAAAAACAGAACTGTTGGTGAGATACTAGCCTATTGTAGACGTGAAACCTCCACCATATATTCTGGAGGGCATGGATTTTGCTCAAAAAGTTTCAGTTGTTGATGTAAGAACTTAGTTTCCTTTGCAAAACTGTCCCACTACCTCTTCGATGAATGACACAATTTAATGTATGAACAATGTGTTTTGTTTTCTTCCAATGGCTCCCTGAATGATCAGGTAGTCATCATCTGTGTTCATTCAAGTCCAGTTCAGAGAATTAATAATATCAGTGGGGATAAGGATAACAGAAAGCAGGGTTCAAGGTGCACGGTTCAGAATAAGATGAGATAGATTGCAGAGCAGAAGTGGAAGAAAGCAAACCAACAGGGACAACTATTCCACCATGATGGCTTTCCAGGTGCCTGAGAGGTGCCTTAGGGGTGGGAGTTAACAATCATTTGCAGTCTCAGTGGCATGAGGTAAAAGCAGATAAACTGAAATTCTGCAAGAAGTCAAGAAAGCATCAGAGTCATTTGGTGTCATCTCACGCAATGCTGGGCTACGCTTAGTCTGAAACCCATTTCCTGATGTGACTGGCTTACATTTCCACTGCCAAGGAGGAATAGCTTTTCTTACATGCATTTCTCTTTCTAAGAGGCAGACATCCAACTGCTTGGAGTGACTGCATCCTTTACAAGCCCTTCATTCTGATTTAGAGCCAAATAAAGTATCCTAGCTAGCATTCAAACAAAGAAACAAAAACACCTTTCTAAACAGGAAGCCCTTCTACAGCTTTGCTGATAAATCACTGCTTTGATAAAACCAGTTTCTAAAAGAGCAAACAAACAAAATTTCAAAAATTCTTGCAACCAATTCTTCTAACATAAAACATAAAACCACGACAAAGGACTATTTTCTACTGCTTTCAAATTATAATGTACTCTCAAAATTACAGGTCGGTTTCACCAATCTGAGGGATTCTTCTTTTTATTTTGTTTTTCTTTCCATCCCCCTCTCTGCTGTCTGGCTCTCCCTAGCACAGTTTCTATTTTATTATTGTTCAGGTAGCACTATGGATAAAGACTTCAGAAAAAAAAAATGCCAGTGCCCAAGACACTTGACTGGCCTTTTTGCTGGGTAATTGTACTCACTCTTGATAACACCAAAGGCATGCCTTATTGGTGGTGGTTCAGAGATCTTCTTTTTCACAGGAAGATGGATTGTTTCTGTAGGCCTTGATGGCCTTCAAATTAAGCACACAGAAAAGAGAGCAGAGTGAATTTTATTTTAACTGATTTTATTTCTGAATTTATTTCCCACTAGCTAGGAGGTGGTGACTGCCCCAGCAGTCAAGTCAATTGTTATCTGTGGGACTTGATTATGTTTGGACCCAGTCACTCATTTTGAGCAAGACACAGTTAATGAGGAGAGAAATGAAAAGTGCATTGAGTCACAGTGTGTTTGTGGTAATTTGTGACACATTTACTTCACTCAGTTCTTTGTTTATTTCTCTCCTTTCTGTGCAGGTTCTGCAGAAAAAGGAGCAGATAAGCGAATTCACTGGTAGACAGTTAAGGATGTTGAAGGTAATGAATATCTCTCTCTCTCTCTCTCTCATTGTTGGCAGTAATTGGGGCTCTGTTCATCTCTAAGGTGAAATGCTGGGGAAGCTCATGTTGACGAAACATCTTATTTTCCATTATTTCACAACATATTTTTCGTTGACATTGCTAGTTTTTATTTTCACTGTCTTTTTTTTTTTTTTTTTGGTGTGCTCTTTGCCACTCTTCTGAATAATAGTCCATTAAACAGTTCACAGTGTGTGTTCTGTAGAAATGTAAAAAAGTGATTGGATGATACTAATTAAGGAGAGATTTTGTTTCCACTTACTGCAGATCAATGGTGGGTTACATTAAAGCTGCATTTTGTGATGAGTTTAATGCAGAAGAACAGCTGTGCTAAATACATATTTCAAGACATACAGGTAGGTCCAATAAACATTCCTTTCTTTGAAAAGTCTGTACGTTATAACTATAAATTCTACTTGCAGAACTGTGGGGAGACACAAAGGCTAATTATTCACTACAGTCATTATTAGTTTCAGTAGAAATTGTGAAGGATAAAACTGGGAGGTGTTCTGTTACTTGTAGTTCTTACTTTAAGCTACGCCCTTCAATGAACTGGTTTTGCTGTGCTATTTCTACAGTCTTATTCTCAACACAATTTTCAATTGAATCACATCTTTTTCTGACAGCGATTTTGAATTGAAGAGGAGAAGTGCCACAGTGTTTTTATGACTTAACTGTATCTGTCTTTGTGATTATCTTTAATCTACTATGTGATAAGATGTACTTGTTTCCAAGAAATATTATTTTTCTCTATACAAGTTTGAGGTAATATGGTCCATTTCTGTAAATGACAATTAGCAGCCATTAAACGAGCATTATAAACTCAGACAAACATTTAGATCAATAGAATTAAAGAGCTGAGAAATAGAAGAGAAAATATCTACATTTGCCAGGTGATTTTAGCGAGCAGTAGCTGTGTTTCAGACTGCATGCCTGCAGCCTATGTTTATATACATCTCTTTCAGTAAATGTTATTTTTTTCACAGCAGCAGTATTATTTGTGCTGCTTTTGTTGACATTCAGATAACATACAATAGATACCTTATAACAGTGATCTGTTTCACCTTTAGTTTCACTTGCCTGCAACAGTGTCCACTGCACTTACAGGTTTGCAAACTCACAGATATTCTCTTCCAGATGCAATTTTGCTGTAACTTAAATTTTTGTCAAGTGTATGTTCTGCTTAAAGATTATATTTTCCAAACAGAATAAAATTGATTAAAAGGCCTGCAAGCGAGGACTCCAAGATGACTCCCTGATTACACACCTGACTTGCTGGATGAGTCAGGGCCAGTGGCACCATACCTTGGTCTTGACGTCTGTAAACCCTTCTCAATGGTAATGAGAGTAACATAGGAGCACCAGGACACAAGTGACTTCAAAAGGATTTCACCTTAGGGAGATTCAAGCCAGAGTAAAGGGAGGGAATCAGGCTGTGAAAGCAAATTTCTTTCAATATGGGACCAAAAGCTTAGGAGACTATGATTGATTAAAGGGCGCAGTTTTTCAGGGCAGTCAGTAGAATTCCTATTAGTTCTGAAAAAAGGAAAAAATATGCATTTATTTTGCATTCTAGGGCAATAAGGTGAGACAGAAATGAAATTCGCTGGTGTAATGTAAATGATGTACATTCATGTAATTGCACCTATACGAACGTTTACACTATCGTCTTTATTATGCCCACATCTATTTTGATGTTTTCCTTTACTTCCCAGACATGAGAACTCTGCATCTCAGTTACGTCATCTGTAAAACTGGGATAATACTCACTCTCCTTACATCAACCTTCCTATGAGGGTTAAGACAGTAACAACAACCAAAACATACATTGTTGTTGTGGAATTAACTGTGCCCATTTGTTATAGCATGGCCATGGTGGAAAGAGACACTGATTATACACAGGGTGGTCGAATTGGCTTTAATTGCTTTTTAACAAATATACAATGAACACTTGCTATATGGTAGGCCATGTTTTTCACTCTTGAAATATAATCAATAAACATACAGAGCAAAAAAAAATTCTTGGCCTTATGAAATAAACACACACACACACACACACACACACACACACACACACACGTGTGTGTGTTTATTTTATTTTATGTTCCAGAATACATGTGCAGAATGTACAGGTTTGTTACATAGGTAAGCACGTGCCATGGTGTTTTGTGGCACCTATCAACCAGTCATGTAGGTATTAAAGTCTGCATGCATTAGCTATTTGTCCTGATGCTGTCCCTCCCCTCACCCACCACCTACCCAAAAAACCCTGGTGTGTGATGTTCCCTTCCCTGTGTCCACGTGTTCTCATTGTTCAACTCCCACTTATTAGTGAGAACGTGATATGTCTGGTTTTTCTGTTCCTGTGTTGTTTGCTGAGGATAATGGCTTCCAGCTTCATCTATATCCCTGTAAAGGACATGATTTTCTTTTCATGGCTGAATAATATCCCATGGTGTATATGTACCATATTTTGTTATCCAGTCTATCATTGATGGGCATTTGGTTTGGTTCCATGTCATTGCTATTGTAAATACTGCTGCAACAAACACACACGCACATGTATCTTTATGACAGAATGATTTATATTCCTTTGGGTATATACCCAGTAACGAGATTGCTGGATCAAATGGTATTTCTGGTTCTAGATCCTTGAGGAATTGCCACACTGTCTTCCACAGAGTTTGAACTAATTTACATTCCCACCAACAGTGTAAAAGCGTTTCTATTTCACCACAGCCTCACCAGCATCTACTGCTTTTTGACTTTTTAATAATCACCATTATGATTGCCATGAGATGGTATCTCATTGTGGTTTTGATTTGCATTTCTATAATAATCAGTAATGTTGAGTTTTCGTTCATGTGTTCATTGGCTGCATAAATGTCTTCTTTTGAGAAGTGTCTGTTCAGGTCCTTTGCCCACTTTTTGATGGGGTTGCTTGTTTCTTTCTTTAAAATTTATAAAGGTTCAATGAAAATTCTGGATATTAGATCTCTGTCACATGGGTAGCTTGCAAAATTTTCTCTTATTCTGTAAGTTGCCTGTTTGCTCTGATGATAGTTTCTTTTGCTGTGTAGAACCTCTTTACTTTGATTAGGTCCAATTTGTCAATTTTAGCTTTCATTGCAATTGCTTTCAATGATTTTGATGATTTCATCATAAAATCTTTGCCCATGCTTATGTCTTGAATGATATTGCCTAGATTTTTTTCTTTGTAACAGTTGTGAATGGGAGTTCATTCATGATTTGGCTCCCTGCTCTCTTACTGTTGGTACATAGAAATGTTTGTGATTTTTGCACATTGATTTTATATCTTGAGACTCTGTGAAGTCACTTATCAGCTGAAGGAGCTTTTGGGCTGACACCATGGGATTTTGGAGATATAGGATCAGGATCATGTCATTTGCAAAAAGAGACAATTTGACTTCTCTTCCTATTTGAATACCCTTTGTTTCTTTCTCTTGCTTGATTGCCCTGGCCAGAACTTCCAATATGTTTAATAGCAGTGGTGAGAGAGGGTATCCTTGTCTTGTGCTAGTTTTCACAGAGAATGATTCTAGTTTTTGCTCATTCCATATGATATTGGCTGTGGGTTTGTCATAAATAAGTCTTATTATTTTGAGATATTTTGGAATTTATATTTTATCACAATGTGTTTACTCTTGTCACCCTTCTCATTCACGAGGCAAAACATATTTTAGGAGTGTGTGTGTGTGTGTGTGTGTGTGTGTGTGTGTGTGTTGTTACTAGAAAATGAAACAAGCAAAGGAAAAAGCTTTCATTATGAAGTCCTATTTAGATTTGAGTGAGTGTTAATAAGTGAAATGAATATGACGTCACGTCAGAAACTCTGAAGTCTAGAATCAGCTTTGCTTTATTCTTTGTTCTTCTGAGCCAGGCTAGTCTGATCTTACTCCCTGACACGCACATGGATATCTCTGTTTTATTATGAACTGAGAAAGGATACTGGAGGACCATCCAGAGATGGATATCAGATTGTCTACCAGGAAGTTCCTAAGGTGAAGATTAAGGGCTCAGATATGTGTCATAATATGTGGGTCCTACTCATCATCAAGGATTGTTTCAAAGGCTTACTCTTATTGGATTAAAGGTAAATTTTACAAAAATAACACCAATTAGTTACTAAATTATCTCAATAAGCTATTATTTTAAATGATGGTAAAAAATGAAACATTCATGTTCAATAAATATTTGAAAATATTTATTGGCAATTATATATAAAGACGATTATTATACCATGATTTATATAAGGTGGAATGAGAAAGTTTTGCTCAAATCCCTCATGTGAAGTATATGAGAAGCACAGAAATGAGAAAGTGAGACTACCTTTATAGGCAAGTTCTAGGTCTTTGAAGAACTTGATGCTTTGTAAAGGAAGTTGCTGTCCTTAATTTAGGACTGTGGAGCCACTGAAGGTTTTAAGTATCAGTGTTTCATATCTTCTTTGCAAATGAGAGGGATCCTTTTATTGCAGAAGATAGAAGCTAAAAGACTGTTAACAGCAAAACTGTAGACTATAGACCAGTAATGAGGGTCTGACTCAGGACAACAGCAGAAAGACAAAAGAGAAGAGTTTTTAGGATTATTGATGTTCTAAAATTACTAGAACCTGGTAATTTTTTAAATAAGAAGTTTGAGGAAATAAGAACAAATATAGCACTCAAGCTTGTAGGTATTATAGATGGCATCACCAACCAAGAGACAGACCAAATTGGAAACAGGTTGAAGACATACACAGAGTGTCCTTTGACATCTGGGAAAACTGTGGTGCTGAAGGGATCCCAGATAGGCAAGCCCATCAGGCTTGAAGTGTAGAAATTGATAGCTTATGAGAGGAGACTGGGTTTGAAGTATAGCTAGATGTGCAGATCACCAACAGGTTGATGGTAATTTACAATTATATAAGGTTGAGATCATCTAGGGATGACACACAGCAAGAGCGTTGGGGATAAGCCTGGAGCACATCTCCACCACATCTTTCCTGGAATGCTAGTCAGCATTGACATTGATGGCTTGATGAGAAAGGGCAGGGCAGGAGGAGGCCTAAGATAGTACATTGGCTATGGCAGGCAGAGTTCTGAAATGCCTGCCACCTGGTGTGCACACTCTATGCTACTTCCTCTACTTGAGTGTGGGTGCCTGTGAATATGACAAGATAGCCCCTTTTGTGACTGAGTTACATTATACAACTCCATCTTGTCAGACAGAAGAAAATTTGTCTTGCTGGATCTAAAGTAAGATGCTCTTCTATATGAGAGCCAGAGGTCCAAGTGGCTACGATCTAGTGACAGCCTATGGCAGCTGAGAGATCACTGGCTGACAGCCAGCAGGAAAACAGGAACCTCAGTTGTCCAACACAAAAAAATTGAATTCTGCCAATGACCTGAATGAGCTTAGAAAAGGGCCTTGAGCTCCAGGTGAGAATGCAGTTCTGTCAACATCCTGATTTCAAGCTTGTGCAACACTGACTGGAGAACCCAGCCATGCTGTGTGGACCTCTGACCTCCAAAAACTGACAGATAATAAATGGACACTGTTTTGAACCACTAAGTTTGTGGTAATTTATTGTGGAGCAATAGAAAACTAATACAATGGCCTGAGAGGTGGGAAGGTTTCTTTGATGACAACAGTGGTGTTACACTGAAAAGATTCCTTCTACAAAGACAGCTGACATGCACAAAGTCCAGCAGGGCCTAGTACACGCTGGTAGCAGCATATGCCTTTTATTTTTTCTTAATTTGGAAACTTAAGCTCAAGTTCCTAAGTCTTAAACCAACCCAGAGAGTTGCACCACTGTTTCTATCAAAAGAAGAAAAAATATATACTTATTTTAAAGGCCATCCCACCTAGCTAGATTAGATGTGCACCCTGAGATCTGTGGATGTATTTTGGTATCTTTAACCATAGAGGAGACTTTAACATAGCTTCTAAAAAACCACCATCATCAAACATATTATATACTTACGAACTATATGCCAAAGCAAATTAATGTCTTGGCAAGACAAATGTCCATGAAGATAAATTACAATCTTTCTCCCTTTCCTTTGTCCTTTCTTCTAAGAGGAAAGAAGACCTGGCCTTTTATTGTCTGCAAATACTCTCTGCACTTTCTTGTCAAAACAGTCTGCTACAATTTGAATAAAGGAAGGTTTTGAAATGCTTCTCAACTTAACATTTCCAGGGTAATATTTTCTTTTGAGTTGACAGACAAAGCCTTCATCTGTCAAATGAATGTACTCAAGAGATTATATCAATGGCTAATCCAATTAAAAATCATTGATATATTCAGTTATCTCTGCTGTGAATTTGATGAGATGTAGATTGTGGAGAATGGAAAGTTATATTTACTTTTCCCTTAAATCTTTATTAATCATTTTTATATTTAACTTTAGGAAAATTATAACTTCTAATTATTTTTCTCTATCTCTAGAATAAAACCAAACTAATAATAAAAGAATAATCCTACTCCAAAATGTATGTTTTTTTTTTTTTTTAGATTTGTTTTTTCTTAGTTAACATTGTATGCTTGAACAAACTTATTTGACTAAATTCAGTGGGTAGAAACAAAAAAGAAACACGTAAGTAGGGTCAACCTAGTTTATGTTGTGGTGTGTGTGTGTGTGTGTGTGTTTATGGTTTGATTAAGGATGTGCCTCATAATAAAGCATGGATTCATTCTGATCCAATTTTCCAAATAGTTAATTTGGCAGTCTCTAGACAGAGCTACCAAGTATGAAGACTGTATAATATAATTTTTTCTGCAGAAACATTGTAAGAAAAACAATTAATGATTATTCTGGAATAAAAACACTTTTTTAAAAAGAAAACTACTGATTTATTTATTTTGAGACTGAGTAATTTTTGTGTTTTTGGGAGAGACAGGGTTTTACCATGTTGCCAAGGCATGTCTTGAACTCCTGAGCTCAAGTGATCCACCCGTCTCAGCCCCGAAAAGTGCTGGGATTACAGGTGTGAGCCACCACGCCTGGCCAAAAGTAAAAACACTTTTTGGAAACCTTTTGGAAATTAAGTCATTACTAGAGGTTAAAAGCATCATGAGGGCAAGGACTGTTTTTGCTTCCTCCTTCAGACTTTAGGGTTTTGGCTGCTTGTTGGCAAAAGCTTGTGTTCATGTGAAAGAAAAAGAGAGACAAGGCAGTGTTTCATTTTATTACATACGATCCTCTTCTATTTCATTTTACATTTGGTGTGGGAAATGCCAGTCCTCATATTTGTGACCTCACTTGCTTTACTAAGAGAATTATTTTTCCGAGTTCCAAGATGCTTGAGGCTCTCTCCCAAGTCATAATAAACACCACAGTGAGAGTGTGAATGCATCATAAGAACATTGGGGAGGGGGCTTGAGAATATCTAGATATCTCCAAATGGCATCTGAGCAAGCTTTGTATCTTGCCTGAGACTTTACAAGCTAGGTATTGTAACCGGTTCTTTAGCAGGTTCGGTTTAAGGGCATTTTCCTCTAGAAGATTTTTTTAATGACACCCTCCACTTTACCTGAAACCTTGTCTCATGTTTTTAATTCTACCTTATAAAATGTTACAACCAGAAAATCCACATTCCTTTGTTAAGTGCTTCCCTCATGAAGAGAAGGTGGCTACCATGGGAATTCTGCTCTCCCAGTCATTTGGCTATCATCAGCTTGGCCCTCCTCTCCTTTACATCCCTGAAGCTTTGCATGTGTGATTATCATAACTCCCTTTTGTGTGGGATTATGTGTAATTAAGTTTTCAATCAATTTGACTAATTAAACGGAAGTGCTGTCTGTGGGCTAGATCAGGAGACTAAAATCTGAGTTTCTGAGTATTACCACTAATTCACTAGGTGGATACAGCAGTTTATTTAACCTCCAATTTTCCTAATGGAGGAAGTAGAGTAGGAAGTCTTGTTTTTCTTTGTTTGTTTGTTTTTGTTTTGTAGATGGATTATTGCTCTGTTGCCCACACTGGAATGCGATGGTGCCATCTCAGCTCACCACAATCTCTGCCTCCTGGGTCCAAGAGATTCTCCTGCCTTAGCCTCCCGAGTAGCTGGGACTACAGGCATGCCACCATGCCAGACTAATTTTTGTATTTTTAGTAGAGATGGGGTTTCATTATGTTGGCCAGGCTAGTCTTGAACTCCTGACCTTGTGACCCTCCTGCCTCAGCCTCTCGAAGTGCTGGGATTACAAACATGAGCCACTGCACTTGGCCTGGAAGTCCTTAAAGTCAGATTCTACAAGAAGCCCAATTTTCGTAAAAACCCCAGATTTCTATGTCTAGACCCTTGTTCTCTTTTGTGCCTCAAATCAAAATTCCCAGCTACCTCCTCTTGCTGGGGAGTACAATACCTCGCCAGTTCTATCTGAAAAGTCAACCATATCCCTGAGGAGCTACTACGAACCCCTGGCTAAGGTTGTTGACACCGATGCTTGCTGGAATTTATAGTTTTCCCTCCTGAAATAGTGGTAGACATAGGAAAGAGACTATATCAAATTCAATGGCTAAAGATTTGTACTTTATTTTACTTCTTCATGAATTAAATATTGCACTTGGAAGACATGCTTTGCCTTATTAATGTTTCTAACTTTGGAACGAATTTAAGATAATAGAAAATAATTTCTGAAAGTTGCCTTAGTGATACTCCAGCCCAACCTCCTTATGTTCTGTAAGGAAAATGAGGTCTATGCAGGCTAAGGATTGGCTCATTGTGGAAGGAGCTACAACTCCACGGCTCCTTCCCAGTACTCTCTCCATGGCTTGCCACAACCACAGGTCATGTATGCTTGAATTGCACAGCCACAACCATGTATGTGACTCAGAATGATGTTACCTTGCTAAAAGAAGGGAGTATTCAGGGCAATGTTGACTCGTGTCAGTGGCAGGGCAGTTGGATGCCGTCTAGTATCACGTAGGTGTCCAGGAAAACAGACGCATGAGCATGGCAGAGTCGCTGGATGGCCCTACAATCTGTGTTATTTTCCACCCAGCACACTCTTTTGTCATGCTCTGGAGTAAATGAGAGCTGCAGAAAGAATCCCCAAGGACACAGTTCCAGAAAAATAAGCAACAATCTAAGTGAGAGGAAAGAGGCATATAAATCCGTCAGCCTATCCAGTGTCAAAGAGCCTCTAGGTGAAGATGAAGAGAGCTCGCTCTTGAGCCTAGCTTTCTCCTTCTACTAGGCTTTTCTGTAAGAACTCACACCAGATCCCTAACTTTTGATTATCATCCTCACTTCACTTAACCAAGCCTAAATTTATATTTCCTTCAGAGATTACGTTAATAGCTTCCTTTCTTGTTTGACCACAGGATAAAGCAAAGTTTCCCTTACTTTATATTTCTTCAAAATTTACTTATATCATCTGCTCTATACTATCATACATTATTAATTTGCTGACTTGCAAGTGTTCTGTAGTTATTTCATGTGTGTATTTCACATCTCCCTGCAACATTACAAATGCTTGAGGGGAGGGGCCATGACTTCTGTTTCTTTGGAATCTTTAACGGCGCTTACCACATAATAAGCTCATTGAGTTGACATACATCTCTATGGAGACCTGAAAAGGGGTGAGTTTTTTGTTTGTTGGTTGGTTTGTTTTGAGCCACTCTTTCCATGTTCTTTTCATGGTTAAACAAGAAAATAAATAACATGGGTCTCTGGTGAGTTAAAACTGGCTCAGCACCCCAGCACCAATTCATTAAAAGCATTTGTGGTTTCAAAAGGAAAAGAAAATTTTAAAAATGTTTAATAATTGTTGAAATTAAGGTTTAGAGTATGTGTCTATATTTTTAATTAATACGTATATTTAAATGTTAGTATAGAGTAATGACTAACAGAATTGTTATAGATTCATTTAGAGCAACCCCTGAATCAATAGTTGTGATATAGAAATATGATCATAGCTAGTGCAGGAGTATATCTCTGCACTAGAAATGAAATAATTTTGCTTTTTCCTGCTAAACTCATTCTTATTCTGTCATGCTTACTGCTCACAAATGTTTCAGGGAATTATATGTGTTAGAGTTATTAGAGACAGGTCTGCAATGTTAAAGAGTAGCAAGTCAAAGATGACAAGTCTTGTCATTTATTGAGTTAAAGATCAGATACTAATACTGTATTAAAACTAGGTGATGTGCACTCATAGACCGCTATTCTGTTTGTTGGCAGAATGTCAGCAGAGAAGCAACAGGAAATAGCAGAAGACAAAAGTTGCCCATACTTAAAAGATGGCAATGAAACAAAATGAAGTTTGTTTAATTGAAACAATGAATTGTTTAATTAAAAGAAATTCCTATCTCCCATTCATTAAGATAAGCATCATCAAGATTCATTTTAGAACAAAAATCTAATATCTGCTTTGTAACTTCAGTGCTATTTTCACATAATTTTGTTTTCCAGAATAATGCTAGCTGGTGGAGGAGGAAGAAAAAAAAATCTGCGTTTATGCTCGCTATGTACTGAGCATATACGAATGTCTCAAATAAAATTAACAACTTCAAAAGAACTGCATCACGAATTTTGATTAATCCAGAGATATAACCGGGAGGTGAGAAGGAGCTTGACTCAGAGCCCTCTTGAAAGCTTTAAGATTTAAGTCTCTTAAAATTTACATGCATGTCCACTGAATGGTGACAGATCAAGGAATTTCTAGGAAACTCTGAAGGCAACTGGCACATTGAGTATTTCCTTTTTATGAGAACATTTAGACAAGTAGAATAAAAATTTCTCTATTGAAAATAAAACTGACATATGGTGGAAAGACACTAATTCCAGAATATAAAATACACACAATTGCATTTTTTTCCAACTACACTGGTGAAGGAGAGCTTACCTTTTAGATCCTTAGAACTATAAAATTATGTGCAGTGACATCTGTCTCCATTAAGTAGAGTAATTTCCCAGAGAGGAGCAAGACTTTCAACACAACAATAGGAGGCTTGCCAGTTGACAGGAAAGAATGTTCCTTGACCTGACCATGGCTGATGAGACTCTGATGTGATCTCCCAGGACTGGATGGTCTAAAGCACTGATTCATTAGTCTCTTTAATCTTCATGCTTGCTAAAAAAGAGATCTTCCTTGATTTAAAGGCTGTCAGGCTGTCATCTCAAGAGGTCCATCCCTTGTCATTCTCTCCATCCACAATCTAATAAAATGATTCCTAGCCCTGTTAGAAAGAATTACCATAAAGACGAAAGCAATCTAGAAATAGAACCTGAAATTTTTAGCTAGGGACATTTACATGTCTGTCTCTACCTACTTTTACTCCCACTGTGATTTTCAGTCACTGAGGTAGATATTTTCTATCCTCACGATAATTATATCATTTTTAAAATGTCTCTGTTATAAAAATACATGGTATGGTTAGTGTCGCACTGAGAAGTGAGCTTTAAAATAAACCCAAGTTTCACGATTATAACGTTACCGCTTAGCATTAAGGTTTTGATACAGGAACCCAGATACATTGCTAAGAAAGTTGAGAAAAACAGGTTGTCTTATTGGAAGGAACAGAGAACTGGGAAAGTCCAATCAGAATTACCGTTTGAGCTCCCTACATGCACACATTTGAAATATACAGTGTTGGATTGGATAGGAATTCACATTGCTCTGAGTTCTGTTCTGAAGTTCCCAGATATATTTTACAAGCTCTTACCATGTAATTTGTTGAGTCCATGGTAAAGTCTACAGGACTAGTAGCTAAATTAATGTTATGGAGATATTTAGTGTTTTTACTACCAGGTGACAATGTTTACCTGACATTTTATGTGGCAGATACCCAGGTTTACAGACAACCGTATTTACTCATCCATGATTACCTTTACTTAACACTCAGATTATACTGAGAGATATGTGTTAAGATTTGCTGTTTTTCTCAGTTTCTCCAGGTCCCAATAGATGGAATTTCCGATGTGAACACCTCTCTGATTACTGACATTATATTGAGTGAGGATACTGTGGCATGGTATGATTTTTTGAAGCTGTGATTGGAAAGGATACTAAGTTCTAAGGGTTCATGCACTTTTGTAGCTGCTGCATATTTTTGCACTATGTTATGTGGAAGGTGAACATCCCTTAACTCATTTCTCTCCATCTACTTCTTAATATAAATAAATCCAGGTTCCATCTTCAGTTGTCTACACTCCATTCTCCTACTTATTAGTCCCAGACTTATTTGTAACTCTACTTTCAACTGGCTTCCACACACACATAAAATCATTTTCTTCTTATCATCCCTCCTGCCTTGGAAATATTCCTAGCATTAGCATTTGACATTTCAGATATTCAATGGGTTGTTCAAATGCTCTTCTAACTGGACTGCCACTCTTAGACTCTTTCCCTTTCTAACTCACCATACCTATTTGTAGAATTAAATTTCCTAATGCACAATTATAATTATTCCATCCTGTTTAATATATCCAGGCCTGCCCCCATTGCCTACATCACCAAGTGCACACCAATGGGCTAGGCAATTATTACCGTCTTTTCAAATGTTGAATCAACACATCTTCATAACTGGATCTGCTTTCATTCTCAATTAAAAATGGACAACACCTCTCATCCACCTTCACTCACCCTTGTCCACTGCCATGCTTCTCTTCCACCTGAAGTGCTCTTCCTCCGTGTCTGCATATCCTAAATACGTCAACTTCAAAGCCAAAGAAAGAGCTTTCTACTCAACAGAGAGCCTTCCTTAAATCTCTTGACCAGAAAAAATATATTTGCTTTATTTTCTAATCTCCCAGGTCACTATTTATTGGAACTTCTTTTATGAAATATCATTTCTATTTACTTCAGTCATTCACACATTAACTGTAAATTTCTTGCAAGTGCAGACTCTATCTTTTAGCTTCTCTGACTTAAAGGATTCAATCAGTATGTATTTTTTTAGATGTATACCACAGCATAACACAGGGTGAATTATAAATAATAACGCAGACTATTTCGTGTTATTATTCTCACAGAAGTCTAAGTCTACCCATTCCAACAGCTTTCTGATACCACATATTTATTTCTAATCTTTGACTCACCTTTGGAGAATGGAAGAGTACTGCCTTTAAAATAAAAAGGCAAGGTTGCCTATATTAACTGTTAGTACAGAAAGGATGAATTTATTTGGGGGTGGCTGGGTATACATTTTTGAAAGAAAAGCTTATTGCCTGAAGAAGAGAACAAAGTTTACCAAAGTAAAAATCAACATATCAAGAGTATTCATAGATCAAAAATATAATCAACTTCATGCCTAACCATTTTATGATATAACGAGCCATTGTGTTGATTAAAGGTGAGAGATATCAATTCTCACTTAGAAACTGATTTTACTCATTTCTTTCAATTTCCTAAAAATTTCGGGATTACAGACCGTAGTATTAGAGTCAGGAACAGGATCTTCCCCTAAAACATGAATCTTTAGGGATAGAACTCCCAGGGCTGCAAATTTAAAAAAGGAACAGGTGGTATGGTATTAGTAGCTGTTACCTGAAATTATCCCTAGGCAAGATGAAGAAAGCTGAGATGATAAATATCTCCTTGGGTCACTTCCTGTCCTTGTTGAATATAGACACTAATTAAGGTAAGACCAAACACCAGTGAGTGAGATAAAGTCTGGAGTGAGATCTTTCAGTACTGGGTTTTCTAGAAAGTGATGAACTAGCCTAGGCGACAAATGGATAGAGTGTGGGTGAAAGAGAGAAAAAGGAAGAAGGTTGAGGCGATTTCAGATAGTCACCTACTTAGGTTAAACATGGTTTAAGAATAGTTTCACTTGTTCCCTAACATTTTCACTTCACTGAAAACCATTTCTTTAATTGTATAAATGTAAGATATACAACATGCTGGGTTGATGTAGGTAGCCACAGTGAAATGTTCAGTAAAGGTAGGTGGCAATCTAACAAGTTAGTCACCTTCCATAATTACCTCTGTGTGCACATGCACATGTTTGCAGCAAGAACGCCTAAAATTACTTCCTTAGGAAATTTTCAACATATAATACAATATACTAACTGTAGTCCTCCTGCTGTACAGTCTAGATTCCTAGACTTGTTTATCCTAAACAACTACAAGTTTGTACCACTTGACCGGTACCTCCCCAGGTCTTCCCCCTCCTCCCCACCCCTGGTAACCACCATTGACCATTCTACTCTATTACTGGTTTTTTTTTTTTTTTTTTAGATTTCACTTTAAGTGTGATTAAACGGTATTTTTCTTTCTGTCCCTGGCTAATTTCACTTAGTGTAAGATCCACCGGTTTCATCCACATTGTCACAAAGGCAATGATCTCCCAACACCATTTTCTTTTTTAAGTAATATACTTTAAGTTCTGGGATAAATGTGCAGATCTTGCAGGATTATTACATAGGTATACATATGCCATGGTGGTTTGCTGCCTCCATCCCCCCATCACCTACATTAGATATTTCTCCCAATGTTATCCCTCCTCAATCTCCCCACCCTCCACTATCCCTCCCCTAGCTCCTCGACCCCCCAACAGACCCAGTGTGTGGTGTTCCCCTCCCTGTGTCCATGTGTTCTCATTGTTCAACACTCACCTATGATTAAGAACATGTGGTATTTGGTGTTCTGTTCTTCTGTCAGTTTGCTGAGAATGATGGTTTCCAGATTTATTCATGTCTCTGCAAAGGACATGAACTCATCCTTTTTTATGACTGCATAGTATTCCATGATGTCTATGTGCCACATTTTCTTTATCCAGTCTATCATTGATGGGCATTTGGTTTGGTTCCAGGTCTTTGCTATTGTAAACAGTGTCACAATGAACATACGTGTGCATGTGTCTTTATAACAGAACAATTTATAATCCTCTGGGTATATACCGAGTAATAGGATTGCTGGGTCAAATGGTATTTCTATTTCTAGATCCTTGAGGACTCACCACACTGTCTACACAATGGTTGAACTAATTTACACTCCCACCAACAGCATAAAAGCATTCCTATTTCTCCACATCCTCTCCAGCATCTGTTGTCTCCAGATTTTTTAGTGATCACCATCCTAACTGATGTGAGATGGTATCTCAGTGTGGTTTTGATTTGCATTTCAATAATGACCAGTAATGATGAGCATATTTTCATATGTTTGTGGGCCTCATAAATGTCTTCTTTTGAAAAGTGTCTGTTCATAATCATCTGATCGTTGACAAACCTGACAAAAACAGGCAATGGCGAAAGGATTTCTGTTTAATAAATGGTGTTAGGAAAACTGGCTAGCCATATGTAGAAAGCTGAAACTGGACCCCTTCCTTACATCTTATACAAAAATTAGCTCCAGATGGATTAAAGATTTAAACATAAGACCTAACAATATCATTCAGGACATAGGCATAGGCAAGGACTTCATGACTAAAACACCAAAAGCAATGGCAACAAAAGCCAAAATAGACAAATGGGATCTAATTAAACTCTAGAGCTTCTGTACAGCAAAAGAAACAAGCATTAGAGTGAACCAACAACCAATAGAATGGGAAAAATTTTTTGCAATCTACCCATCTGACAAAGGGCTACTATCCAGAATCTACAAAGAACTAAAACAAATTTACAAGAAAAAAACAAACAACCCCATCAAAAAGTGGGTGAAGGATAGGAACAGACACTTCCCAACACCATTTTAAAATGAAAAAATAATGAGAACTTATTTAGTGTTTGCAAAGGCTTTCAACCTCATCTAATCAGGTAATTAGATTGTATGTTCCAGAACTCAGTCCCAGGACAGAGCTCATGTCAACTCGACTACAGGCCTGACATAGGAAGCCTGGGTCCTTAGAAGGTGACAATTTTCTCTGTTGAGTTTCCAAAGGCTTTGTTATCTCTGCTTTAATTCTCTCACTCAAAACCTGACTTTAGACAATTCCTGCAATGAAATAAAAATGACAGGAACAGCTTAAAATGTCATTCTTCCCATGGATATCTATATTTTAACAAGGGATTAATTTTTAAGCTTAAATGCCACCAATGATATTTCAGGAAATCCCTAAAAAATGGAGTAACGTTTTAGAGACATCTAGGAAATCTCTAAAGTCTCCCTTATGTGGCCACAGAGAGAACTGAGTGGTCTTGCTAAGTGTACTATCCTAGCCCAGCTACACCTGTTTGAAGGAGGTGACGTCTTCTATGAGCCAAGAAGCAGCTACTCTTCTGAGCATAATTAAGAGCTCTCTAAAATAACTTGATTTAGATATCTTAACTTCACTTGACATCACTTAATAATTCACCTCTTTTGTGATACACGTTATCTGTATCTACTTCAGAAAAACTTTACAAGTTAACTTTGTTCAATTGTCATTAACAGATTGCTGAATCCAGACAATTCACTTCTAGATTGGAATATATTGAGTATCTTTAATTGGCCCTTGTAATAATGGTAGACGTTAGTGTTTTGTGTTTTGTTTTGTTTAGTTTTGAGACAGAGTCTGGCTCTGTCACCAGGCTGGAGTGCAGTGGCATGATCTTGGCTCACTGCAATCTCCACCTCCTGGGTTCAAGCGATTCCCCTGCCTCAGCCTCTCAAGTAGCTGGGACTACAGGTGTCCACCACCACACCTGGCTAATTTTCCAGTATTTTAGTAGAGATGGGGTTTCACCATGTTGGCCAGGATGGTCTCAATCTCCTGACCTCATGATCCATCCTCCCAGGCCTCCCAAAGTGCGAGGATGACAGGCGAGAACCACCGAGCCCTGTGGGTTAGTGTTTTCAAAAGGGGGTTAGATAGGAATAAATGCCTTTTAAAACTTATTTCAAGTGCTGTAATGGACTGAGGCTAATTTACTAATTATTACCAGAAAAATAATAATGCTTGCACGTTCCGAGTTGGGGCAAATTGAGAGAATGAGTTGATTCTTCATGAAAAACCACATCATCAGTGGTCTATGCAGCAGGTACTGTTGCAGGTACATGTAGGCAAACAGCAGGAGAAAAAGTAGATAAATATCACTGTCTTTATGAAGCTGGCATTCTGAGGGGAGGTTGGGGCTGACTTAAATCTAGGAGCTCTTGTAAGTAGAATAGTTTTTAACCTGATGCTGAAATATCTGAAACATCTTGCTCAATACTCTATATTTAAAAAATAAATTCAGGAGAAAATTGCACAACAAAGATTAACATAAAAAACATGAATAAGCATCTAATATGCTTGCTGAATTTTCACCTATGTCACTATAAAGGAATAACATAACGATCATAATAAGTAAAAGGTGAGAATGGTAGTTGGAACTAAAATACATTATTCCTCCCCATTAAGTTAGCTCTTAAAACACAAATCAAGTATTTCCCCAATGGGGAAGCATGCTTTCTTTTGTGATAACAAGAACAGAAATCTGAATAAATCATGTTCCAAATCCATTACCCCGTTACGCTTCTTATGGTTGTACTAAAGAATTAGTAAACTTGCCAAGTTGGTAAATATAGTCAGTTAGTAAATTCACTAAGAAATTCATCTTTCTTATAACCTAAGACCGTATAGAAAAGGCATACCTCTTCTACATCTGGAATGGGCCAGGATTAGCCTAAGTTCCGATTAAGCAAAAACTGACATGAGCATGTTGCTTGCTTATGTTGGCATTAAATGATTGTCCTGCTACTTTTGAAATATGTCTGGGGAAACAATGGAACGCAATAGAATATAGTTGAAGATGAAAGAAAATGAGACTTCAGCAGCATCTGTGGTAAGTGAACTCTTGCCTCTTTCTGTGAGGTCTTGTTCCTGCTCTACCCGCCGTCTGTCACTGGATTCCCAGCTGCAAGGTGGCCCATATTAACAGTCACTCTGTGTTCAACATCATTAATGTTCACTCTCAAGTCACCACAAATCCCACGTTCCCTTCATCTCTCAGGCTTAAAAAACTCATTTGACACCAAGGGCTAATTAATTAACTGGATTTTCTTATATTTAATGGGCAACATACTAAGCCATTAGAATCCAGCCTTGTTCAAATTTAGGCCACCAAAGAGGTCTACAAGTATGCCAGTCAACAAAAAACCTAGCCTTTTTTTTCTGGATTTTACTTTATTAGTAATCAAATTTTTACAAAATATTATGTTAAAGCAGAGCAGAAGGGATGCTGTACTATGACAATTTTACAATTCCTATCATCATGCAAGTCCTTATTTCCAATATGCCTTCATTTTACTCACAAAATGAGCTTCACCTGAGAATATGCAGTAGCATTAATGCTGGAAATAGTGTAAAGACCTGATGCTAAATGTTTGTGTATATTTGATTACAGGAGAGTGCCTTGTTCTCTATGGCTAAAGGCAGAAAATGAACTTTCTGAAACCATGGTTGTCAATTTTTCCTACGTTAGAGTTAGATCAGACAATCTAATACTGTAGCTGGTCTTTTATTTGAAGTTGGCGGTCTCCAGAATGCAAACAAAAGCATGAAAGAAAATAGCAATTTATATCACAGTATACAAATAAAGTGACTTTATTCTGCAATCCTTCAAATTTGCAAATATTCAGGTGTCAGTTTCCATAAACACCTCACCTCTGAAATGAGAGCATTTCTCCAGTGCAAATCTAAGGCCTGCATTTCTTGAGGATGAGAAACTCTACATTCCCTACTGCTATCAGAAATGTACTTTCTATCATTTTATATTACCTGTTGAGGCTTATTTAAAGATTGTTTTCCAAAATAAAACTCAAATGCATCTTGAGATAAATTCACAGAAGAAAGATTCAATCAGGAGCTAAATTATTTTTGAAGATTTATTCTCATGGAGATAAATGGATTATTCTAGCCACAGCTCTCTCAAATCCCTTGGGTTAAACTTTGATGACAGTACTCAAAGTTAGATTTCCAGAAATATTAATTTCCAATGAAACTGCACTTAAACATGTTCAAAATAATATAAAAAGTGTTTTGGGATTTGTTTTTATATACTCCCCATAGAAATGCTGGTGAAAATATTTGCTGAGGTGAGAGCTGTCTCAAACTTCTATCTCCTGTTCAAATGGGCCCTTTCTAGAATAAACCGAAGTAAAGCTTGCTCTGCCACAAAATTTTGTTCATAGTCCCTCTGAATAAACAGATTGACTACAATTTATATTAACTTGAAAGACTCTCCTATGAGTGACTGTTTATGCCAGAAAATCCAGACCTAAAAGCCCAAAGCACTGATGCCTTCAGCGGTCTACATGGCTAACTACAGAGTTGACCAAAACCAAGAGTTCTAGGCTGCTTTCTTTCTTTGTTTTTCTTTTCTCTTTCTTTTCTTTCTTTTCTTTTCTTTTCTTTTCTTTTCTTTTCTTTTCTTTTCTTT